>NC_065548.1:38677621-38984112 GCF_022605725.1 Anthonomus grandis grandis
ATTATTTAAACATATTATAGATAATCACACAGGCTGTATTAAATCTATAGGTTATAATGTTAAGACTAAAAGATCAGTAGCCTCAAACGTCGTTTTATTGTCGTTACTTTTCTATATGGTCACGAAGCTAATTTACAGCATGTATGGTAGAGTCGCATCTTAAGGCGAATTGCCATTTGCCTGGTTGGTAAATAGGTTAACAACATAATATTATTACATTTAGAATCACAATGCTTAAGTTATGCAAAATTTTCTTTTTTTCTTATTGTATTCTTGGTATTCATAAAAATTTATAAAAATAATAAATATTATTCGTGATTCACCAACCCTCCTTTATATTACATTAGCCAATTTCACTAAGCAAAACATATCATCTAGGTATATAGTAACTCCCTAAAATCCAGTATTTTCCCAAATTACGTTTTTAAAATTGAATTACGAGTTCAGGATTGTCCAGCGCTTGTTTGTAATTATCTGCTTTGGACTCGGCTCTAAAATGTTTTATTATGTAATCGAGGGGATTTTTTAAACACAAATTAGAATTTCTAGTTAAAAAACGAGACATTTTAACTATGTTTAGTCGAATTAGTTAATCAGAATCAATACTAGAAATAAAGCAAATGTTAATAACTTTAACAATATAATAAATTATACTGCTTTTTTAGAAATGCAGTGTATATATCTATTTATTTATATCAATGTATATGGGTATTTTAAGAAGCAATAATAACATCGTATTTTATACTATAGTACAAAAAATAAAATGATTATTTTAATGCAATAATCTTATTTTGCTTTACTTCCTTTAATTCTTATGGTATAATATTTTAGATATATTGTCCATTTTCTTATTTACTTTCGAAGTTTTGAAAAGTGTGATTAAAAGAGCTCATGATCGCACTTGTATAAGAAGCCCTTTGTTTACAAAGGAAATTTTATAATATAATAGTTACATTTATAAAGTTCTTATAAATTTATAATAATTTATTAAAAACTAAGTTTATTACCTTATATTTCATTCACTGACCTTAATATTTTGGTGGGGCTATCTTGTGAACTGGCAATTTAGCTTGCTAGTAATGTGAGTGTCATTTTATTGAATTTTTCTCATAAAA
This sequence comes from Anthonomus grandis grandis, assembly GCF_022605725.1. Taxonomy (NCBI): domain Eukaryota; kingdom Metazoa; phylum Arthropoda; class Insecta; order Coleoptera; family Curculionidae; genus Anthonomus; species Anthonomus grandis. The sequence goes on from NC_065548.1 coordinate 38,678,737, forward strand.
TAAAATAAAATATGACTCATAAAATTGACACTTAAATATATTATTTTCCCTCAAATAAAAATTCTTTTCTCTTGTGATCTTTTGAAATAATTGCATACTTCAATTTCTCCTACTACTTACTAGGCCAAATAAAAACGAAAAATAAAGTTGTACATTGATGGGAATGGAGAACATTTAGGCAGCCCACAATACCGGTCAAGTTTATGTATTTAAGAAAAGTTAAATTTCATCTTCGACTACTAAGTGGCCTTAAAAATGGTATACAGAGTTGCAATAAGAGTATTTAAAACTTCAAACCGAGATATTTAAAAATCTTTCAGTCTTTGGATTATGATATAAAACAAATACTATTATATCAATTATCTCATTACCCAAAGTCCAATCATACATAAGCTTAATCTTTGGGTATCTTTTATCAAATATTACTTTATTTTACATTGGATTTGTAACTCTTAAAATAATTTTGATTCCTTATTAGAGTTTAAAGCTTAAAGTTCTATTTTTAATCTAATAGTAAGTTTTAGGTACAAACACTAACCATTGTGTTTTGCCAGAAATTATTGTTTTGCCGGACATGAATATAAAAAATTATTATTAATATTGGAGATTTGTATCAGTATCATATTTTCTTTTAAACGATTAATTATCGGTAATTTTGACAAAGGAATTTCTAGGAAAATTCCGATAGTTGCAAGAATTTTGATAAAAAGTATATTAGCGATATTTCTGTATTGGTCCAGTTTGAGACGCTAAAGAGGCTTCTCATTCACCGTCTCCTCATTCCACAATTTCAATAGAACCAGTCTAATAAATTTTAAACGCCGTAAATTAACGTTTTCAATGTAGATATATACAGAAAATGTGGAATGGTTAGCTCAGAACTTTCTAGTCGAGACTGTAGAACTGGTGGTGCATTATGTGCTGTACATAGATTGAAAATCTGTTTTAGATATTTAGCAAGGCCAGGTTTGCCAAGCGGAATTAACAAAGAGCTAGGCATTAAGCAGTCCACTGTATCTTGCACAGGGCGAATGGTGATAAAACAAATAATACAACAGGCCAATCATTGGATTCAGTTTCCTAAAAGTTCCCATGCCGTAACGGAAGGGAAAGAACTGTGAACCTCATCAATAAATACGAAAAACGCCGTATTTATTGATGAGGATGAAGAAGAAAAGCTTTAGCTAATATAATTCTTAATTATAATAATAATAATATAAATGAATAATAATTATAATTTTTGAAAAAGTTATATTTATCAAAATTAGGTATATTTTTGTAAATTAATAATTTGGCCCAAAAAAATTAGGTGCTCTAACCTTTTTTGTTTATGACTCCTCCTACTAAGCAAATTACAACCTTAGTCACGATAGTAGGAAAACTGACAGTAAATCACAGGTTCGCATACGTCTTTCCCTCTGATTGTCATATTTGCATGGCATCCCGTTTCATTTTATTTTCCTAGTACTGTCTTTGTACAAGGCGTACAAGGACAAGACTTAGTTAATGTATTTCCAGACAATATACCTGGAGATCACGTGCCATATGATGTGGCTCCTGCTATAAAAAAAATGGATAAATTATATTTGACGATAGCATGACCGACAAAGGCAAGACCTTACCTGCTATTTTTGGCACTGTTAGATTTGCATCCCCCTCCATTGCCTCATATAATGTTTTTTCCCATGGAAGAAGTTTAACAGGTTTATTACCCGTTTTCTTTTTTAATCGGAGCTTTAGTTATTAATTTTTTTCATTGGTTGTTCAACGCTGATTAATTGCCCCATAACACTTTCATATAATTTTGAGGATTTTTTTATGGCGCTTTCTTTTTTTTTCTTAAATGCAGGCGTCTGTGACTTACTTACTAAGGATCTCGGAATATTTGCTAATTTGATTTGCTATGAACTCCAGAACCTGCACCTTACTTTCACGAGGAACATCATCTTCGGAGAAGATGATGTTGAATTTTGAATACTGAATAATCGTTTGTAGGTACAACAAGTCGCTACAATTACATAAACTCTAGGTCAAAACACGCCAAATTTTGAAATTTACAACACTAAAAAAACAAAAGTATACTTTTATATTTTATTTGCTTATACATTTGCTTATTATAAGGTAATAATTTTTCATATTAAATAAAGTAATTTCTTTTGCTCCTACTTTTTGCTTTAAGCATTTGCTCTAACTTCAACCTTAAGCTTATACGCATTTACTTTAGTGTTATTCATATGGCTCAATGCAGTCTATCTTAGATCATTTTTATTTATAAATTTAAAGCACTTTCAATTAATTTACTAATGGAATTAGTCCACGCAATTGGTCTGTAGTTAGATGTTTTTTTTTACTAATAGACTTATATAAAAGGATAATAAATATCTTTTTAAGTAAATCAGGATAAATTTTTTAATAGTCTGCCACGAATATATTGGCAATAATATTATTATTATTATGTACATTACATGTTAGGACATACATAACATGTTTATTATTATACATAACATGTTAGGAAATGTAAAGATTATAAATAAGAAAAAAAATTAAATAAATCCGATTTGCAATATCTATAAAAATTGAGTTTTGAACAATAAGCATTTACTACTTTTTCTATAGTTTAATCCCAGACTAAATACTTGTATATTTTGCATGGCCTGTAAACGTTTTTATTATGTTTTAAAATATAAATAATTACTTTAATTTATAAAGTCGAAAACATATGTTTATGTTGTTTTAAGAAATTATTTTATTTATATTCTAAAGTAAGAAAAAAATCTAACTCAAACCAAATTATAAAATTAAAATTGTTTAAATTATTTATAAATTATAATCTTTGTCTATAAACCTTTAAAAATATTTAACTATATTTTTGACATCTACCCTTAAACCAATTAAAAATATTTAGGGTTGTAAGTATTAATTTTTTTGTATATATATTTATGTAGCATTCCTTAATTTTCGGCCTAGATCTAAAGCCTTTTCAATATAATTCCTAAATAGAAAAGAAAGAAGGTAAAAATATGATCGCGAGAAATACAAATTTTCATTTTAAATAAACAATTAATTTAATATTTAGGGTAAAACTCTATTATACAGTCACCGCCTAAAGTTCCGCATAAATTCGATAAAAATTAGAGACATGATTTTTTGAGAAAACGCTCAGACCCGTTGATTTTTATTTTATGTTGCGCATTATTTCACATAAATTTTTGTATACAGGGTGGAACAAAAAAAATGACGTCATCGGTCATTTTTTTAAATGGAATGCTATATTTCTTATTGCATTTTTGAAATAAAGGTAAAATTCCAAGCAAGTTTTGTATAATACACCTTATCTCAAAACTCAACCGTTTCCGAAATATTTACATTTCAATAACAAGAAAACAAATAAGTACGTCTATTTACAAATAAAGGTAAAATCGAGAATAAAAATAATGTTATAAACACTGCCAATTGTTTCTATTTCTATGGTTGCAAAGAAAAAATTTCTTGTAAAGAATCCCCGTTTCTTCGTTAATTAATTACCGTAAATCTATTTACGTAAATGTTTGGGCTATTATCGTGGAAAATAAAGTAATAGGGCCATACGTTTTCAAAAAAAAAACACTTAAAATTAAAGAAAACTTAACAGGACGACGCTATTTGAATTTTTATCAAGAAGATCTTATCACTGCTTTGGCTGCCCTATACCCAGACGAACAAGACCCTGCTGCCCCGACAGATAATTTGTGGTTTCAGCAAGACGGCGCACCCCCACATTTCTTTCGAGATGTCCGTATTTGCTTGGATACAGTGTTCCCAGGAAGATGGATAGGACGAAGAGGGCCAATAGAGTGACCGGCCAGATCACCAGACCTAAATCCTCGCGACTATTTTCTATGGGGGTACCTGAAAAGTAAAGTTTATATTGAGAAGCCAAAGAACGTAGAAGATTTGAAAAATAGGATTAGATATGAAATTAGACGTATATCACCCGAAATAATTAATAATGTTTTACATGAGTTTGTAAACCGTCTTGCTTTCTGCAAGAAGTAAATGGGGATCAGTTTTAACACTTGATACATTATTATTTCAAAAATGCAATAAAAAATATAGCATTCCATTTAAAAAAATTACCGATGACGTCATTTTTTTTTTGTTCCACCCTGTATACAAAAATTTATGTGAAATAATGCGCAACTTAAAATAAAAATCGACGGGTCCGAGCGTTTTCATCATATTTTCATCATCAAAAAAATCAAGTCTCTAATTTTTATCGAATTTATGCCGAACTGGCGGTCACTGGATAAATTGCTTTGGAATTATTGTTGGTTTCTCAAATAGAGCGATTGTAAGTTTAGTAAGTAAGTAAGCATATTATCTGTATGATATAACATCAAATGCAAACATTTTGTGTAAGGGGAATTTAATATTACTAAACTTTAAAAAATTTATTTACTCTCTTCAATTCCAGTAGGCGTCATTGATATCTAGAGAAATCAGCTGTGTTTTGTATTTGGGTTAATTGTGCGAAATTATGATTAACGTGTAATTATTTTACCAGCAACACTAACCAGTGAGTTTATATTTTTAAAATAAAATACATTTAATTTGCGATAAATTTAGACTTATACTATTGCTGTTGCGTTTTTATACATTTATTTTTGTCATTAACTAAAATTACAAGAATTTTAAACTCGTGCGCATTTTAAAAAAAATCCCTACGGCATCGAGGCTGAAGCGTGGTGCGCGGAGTATGGTATTTCGTACTGAATTAATCACCCGGTCAAGTCAATAATTGTGACCGCAACAAAGTTTTCTCATTGATTGTCACGTACTTTGGCGTGTCGCCGCAGAGCGCTTTTGGGCATTTATGTAACTGGACAAACGGTGCAAGGCCTTGCAGGACATCCATTCGAGCCAGTCAGGTAAGCCCTTTGTTCTGGGATTTTTTCCGCGATTTTTTTCTTTGTATTTTTTTGAAAATATTATTTACTAGTAAACCTAATTATTAAACCAAAAATAGCCAAGTTACCGAGCATTGTTCGTGGCCTTGAAGGTGCTTTGCATTCTTCCAACTACGTTTTCTGTTTTTTTTATTTTTTTGGAATCTCTGCTTTGTAGAGCTTGTTTATTTTTTAATTTTTTTTAAAGATTTAATTCAAATTAAATTTTTTTTTGAAGGTTGAAACTAGTACTGACAACTAGCTGTTCTCCTTATTGACATAAAAATAATTTGCTTAATTTAGCAGCATTAATTAAGTAATTTTTTTCTTATTTAAGTAAGAAAAATGAGTAATAAACAAAAAAAACTTAAAGTTTTAAAGACTAAACGTTCTGTTGTTGTAAATCGATTAAGGGAAGTTTATGAACTTGCAATAATATGTATGGGGGATAAAAACTTTATTTCAAAAATTACCATTTTGCTACAATAAGTCATAAAGATATGGAAGAAGAGCAGTTAGAAGTAGAGGAGAATGTTCGAAAAGAGTTCGATGACTAATATTATTCTATAAAGGCTGTTCAAAAAGAGTTATTAATCAAATTAGAAGTTAAACCTAATGATTTAAATGTCTCTAACTTTGTTGGTCAAGCTCAGACTCTTAATGCAAAATTGCCTAAACTAACTTTGCCCATTTTCGATGGCAACTTTAAGCAAGCCCGCCTTTTTTGATTTATATAAAAGTCTTATACATAATCAAGCCAGTATTTCAAATACCGAAAAATGTCAGTATCTATTAACCTTTTTACGAGGTGAACCATTAAATTCCATAAAAAATATACCACTAACTAGTTACAATTATGAAATCGCACTTGATACTTTGATACTTTGCCAATACTTATTGGAATGAAATAACAAACGTCGTTTCCTTAACAAAATCTCAAGGGCCACCTCATGTGGCTTTGAGATATATTTTAGAAATTTTTTCAGAAAATCTCGAAGCTCTTAAATTGTTGGGATTTCCAGTAGGAAGTTGGGACTTTGTCTTATTTAATTTACCTTTGCAAAAGTTAGATTCAGAACTACAAAAATTTGAGCTTGCTCATGCCCATTTAGAGATACCGACATATAGTCATTTGCGAATATTCTTAAACAATCATTGTAAAGTTTTGGAAACACTAGCAAATTCTTCATTTGATATGCAAAAAAATTATAATTTCTTAAAAAGTAAGAGTGAAACTCATGTTAATGCTTACGCGACCGCAATTCAAACTAATTTAAAATGTAAATCCGCTCATACATTATCAAACTGTTCACATTTTCTTCAAAAGAATCCAAAAGAGCGCTATCATGTGTGCAAACAAAATAAAATTTGTATAAATTGTTTAAGTACTTTACATACTTTTTCGAAATGCAATTCAAAATCAGTCTGCCGTACATGTCAATCACGCCACCATACACTTTTACATTTTGACAACTTTTGTACTTCTGTAGAACAAGAGCCCTCTTCTAGTACCTCGCATAATGCGACCCTCGGCTCTGCGCCAAATTTTGGGCATAATTTGCAAAATACGCACATGTCCAACCCTTTTCCAGGTGTTCAACCTAGTACATCCGCCGCTAATTATTTAAAAGACTCATCTGACCAAGAGGCTTCTCAAAATCATCCCTGTAATTTAGCCCCTAATTTATCCTCAAATCAAGATATAAATAGCTTTTTTAGCTCAATGCATAACGACTTATTCGTTTTATTGGCAACCGCAATTATTGCAGTTTTGGATGCTTAGAATAATCCACACCGTATTCGGGTGTTATTGGATAGTGCCAGCCAGGCAAATTTTATTTCCGAGCGATGTTTTAAACGCTTAGGATTGAGAAGATCATCTTTTAATATTACTATAAAAGGTGTAGATCAAATAAATAGTATGTCGTCAAAAGGTTGTACCTCTCTTACCATTAACCCGCTAGCTAAGCCACAAATTTCAATGTCTATTGATGCTATTGTTCTGCCTCAAATTTGTGCAGATTTACCGCGTACATTTTTTAAAATTCCGTGGGACCATCTTAAAAATCTCCAGTTAGCTGACCCTAAATTTAATATTCCCAGTGGAATTGATGTTCTCTTAGGTGGGGATATATTTCCTTTAATTATTCAGCCTGGAAGAGTTTTAGGCAATGCAAATGAGCCTATTGCTTTAAAAACTATTTTTGGATGGGTTTTAATTGGTAAAATTAACTTGTCACCTAAGCAACCAATGTATTCCTTTTGTACATCAGCTCTCGATAATTCTTTAGATTGCCTTCAAAGGTTTTAGGAGTTGGAGGAAATTCCAAAAGTTGTTCCTTGGACCGCAGATGAGCGTGCAGCAGAGGAAAACTTTCAAAAAATACTCATAGACGTACTCTATCAAGTCGTTTTATTGTAAATCTACCCTTCAAACAGGGAGAACCCTATTTCTGTGAATCTCGTGCTTTACCTGAAAGGCGTTTTTATAATTTAGAAAAACGCTTAATTCAGAATCCCACTTTGTATAAGGCTTATAACAGTTTTATGAAAGAATATTTGGATCTTAAACATATGGAACCTGTTTCTTATGACTCTGATTCAGAAAAGATGTACTATATCCCGCATCATTGTGTACAAAATTTAAATAGTTCTACCACAAATTACGTGTGGTGTTTGACGCTTCCGCTAAATCTCCTAAACAAGATTATTTAAATGATGCCCTTCACATTGGTCCTAAATTACAAAAGGATATATTTAATATTTTATTGGCTTTTACGCAACATCCTATTGTCTTTACGGCGGATATAAAAATGATGTATCGTCAAATTCTTGTTAATCCTGCACATACGGATTACCAGCGAATCTTGTTTTGCTTCTCCCCTAACGATGAACTTCAGGATTTTCGTTTAAAAACTGTTACATACGGTGTTTCTTCTGCCCATTTTCTTGCTCTACGATGTATTCAGCAGCTAGCCATCGAGGGTAAAAATCAGTTTTCTAAAGCTTATAACGTTTTATTTAATCATGTTTTTGTTGACGATATCGCCTACAGTTGTAGTACGCTCGAGGATGCTTTAGAGACCAAACAGGAGTTAATCACACTTTTGGCCCAAGGTAATTTTGAGCTCAGGAAATGGTCAAGCAATAATATTGAATTTTTAAAAACTATTCCTGAAGATGTTCATCAGTCTCGCTTTTTATTGGAATGTGAGCACGATAACACATCTCGTGAGAGTTATTTAAAAGTATTAGGACTTTATGGTGCCCTACTGAAGATGTTTTTTCATATCAGATTAAAGTCCTTTAGTACCCAATGTACAAAGCGTGCAATACTTTCTGAAGTACGCCCACTTTTTGACCCGTTAGCCGTTTTATCACCAGTAACCTTTTTGTTAAAAACACATTCTTCAACTTTCTTGGGAGTCACGGACTTCTTGAGTGATACTTTTTTCAGATAGCTATGTGGCTCAGTGGGAACATTACAAAAAGGAGCTATCCATGCTTTCACATTTAAAATCCCTAGATTTTGTTTTCTTTGTGGCTATACGTCAGTGCAACTTCATCGGTTCGGAGATGCCTCAAGTATTGGGTATGCTGCCTGTATATTATTTCGGCTTGAATCTGTTCAGGGAATTTCGACCTTTCTTGTTTGTGGAAAAAGTAAAGTTGCACCTTTAAAATCCATTACTCTTCCAGATTGGAACTATGTGCCGCTTTACTATTGGCCAAACTTATTGAGTCAGTTTTAAAGGTTTTCCCCGGTGTATATTTTCAAATTTTCGCTTGGTCAGATTCGTCAGTAGCCTTATCGTGGATTAAAGCACCCCCTTATTAATGGAAAAATTTTGTTGCCAACCGCGTATTCCAAATTCAGCGAATAGTTGCCCAGAATATTGGTATCACGTTTCGTCAAAGGACAATCCTGCTGATTGTGCCTCTAGAGGATTTTGCTGCCCTCGAAACTTCATGATTTTCATTTATGTGGAAGAGTCCTCATTGGCTTGCCAAGCCAGAAAATGCTTGGCCACAATCAAAATTTGTTTATATGGCTGGCGAAGCTTCATCCAAAGAGGAAAGAAAATTAGTCTTTTGTCTTATAAAAGATGACCATCCTTTAAAGGGTTTATTGCAAAAATTTTGATCTTTACAGAAAATTCTAAGAATTGTGACTTATTGTTTAGGGTTTTTTACGGCTTAAAATTTAAAAATAAGAATTTAATAGCCATCCTGTACCTTGACGAACCTGAAACTTTTGATAGTCTTCTTATTATTGTGAAATATGCACCAATAGAAAGTTTAAATGAGGATATTCGAGTTTGATAAAAAATGATCGTTGCTCAAAACCCTTGCAAAAACCTTCTCCCTTCTTGATAATCACCATAATCAAGGGTCTCCTCAGGGTGGGCGGTCGATTAAGTTATTCTCAATTAAGTTTTGATCAAGACATCCGTTGCTATTACCGCGACAACATCGATTAACAACCCTGTTAATTGAAAACTTTCATAAAAATACTTACATTGTGGAGTGCAAAATATTCACTTTCTTATTTCTCAAAATTTTGGATTATAGGTGAGAAAAGGGCTATAAGGAACATATTTGTAAATGCTTAAAATGCTTTAGAGTTAAACCAACCCTATATTTCCCAAAGGGAGACTTACCCTCTATAGAGTCACGCAAATCAAACCGTTTTTGTGCACGTCTGTGACTTTGCAGGCCGTTTCCATAACTCTTGCAAGAATCCGAGGTGCTAAATCTCAGAAAGCCTACATTTCCTTATTTGTCTGTTGTTCTACTAAGCGCGTTCATAGGAGTTAGCTTCGGATCTCTCCACGCAAGCATTTCTTGCTGCCCTTCGGCGATTTATGGCACGTCGTGGCTGAGTAAGATATTTACATTCAGACTGTGGCACAAATTTTGTTGGTGCCTTGAAATATCTTCTGGAAATTTGTGAAAAGGCTACTGCTGAAGAAGAAAATAGCTTGGCGCTTTAACCCCCGCCTCTTCCTCCCCATTTGGTGGATTACATGAAGCAGGTGTAAAAGCAGCAAAATCGCATTTAGTTCGTATTGAAGGCGAGCAAATATTTTCCTATGAGGAGTTCTACACATTTTTAGTACAAATGAAGCTGTGCTGAATTCTAGCCTCTAGGACCATTAAGTTCCGATCCCAATGATTTTTTGCCGCTTACTCCCAGACATTTTCTCACTTTATCTCTCCTTATCAACTATTCCAGACCCAGTCTTAAGTACCCAAATATTAAAAGACTTAGTCGCTGGCAACTTTTAATCCACTTTCATCAGGTTTTCTGGAAACGTTGGCATTTGGAGTATCTTAATACTCTCCAGCAACGCCAAAAATGACAAAAAACTGTCCGTGATATAACCCCAGGTACTATGGTGGTAATTAAGGACGAATTAGGTCCTTCCTTAAAATGGAAGCTCGGACGAATAGAAAGTACTTTTCCTGGTAAAGATGGCGTAGTGCGTGTCGCGTCAGTAAAGACTAATAAGGGTGTCTTTACTAGACCAGTGGTAAAGTTATGTCCCCTTCCCATTTATGAAGATTAATTTTTTTTTTCACTTTTCATAATTAAAAATTATTATAGTTTAAAATGGTGGTATAATTTGGTGGTATTGGTTTACATTGGGAAATTTTTTTTGGAATGCGATGCAAAATATTATGATCTGACTTGCTTATGTTATAAATGATTTTGTTTTATTTTATTTAGATGTTTATATACTTTTTTTTTGATTTATAATATTAAAAAAAAAATTGCTATGCATTTTGGTGGGCGGTTTATGTTGCGTTTTTATACATTTATTTTTTTTGCCAATAATTAAAATTACAAGAATTTTAAACTCGTGCGCATTTTTAAAAAAATCCCTACGGCATCGAGGCTGAAGCGTAAGTGCGCGGAGTATGGTATTTCGTACTGAATCAATCGCCCGGTCAAGTCAATTGTGACCGCAATAAAGTTTTCTCATAGATTGACACGTATACACGACACGTACTTTGGCGTGTCGCCGCAGAGCCCTTTTGGGCATTTATGTTACCGGACAAACGGTGCAAGGCCTTGCAGGACATCCATTCGAGCCAGTCAGGTAAGCCCTTTGTTCTGGGATTTTTTCCGCGAAATTTATTTTTCTTTACACGCAAGATTTAAGTAAAAATTTATATTCCAATTTTTGAACCAGCTTAAAACTACAAATCAATTGCCATCATCGGATTAACATCTGCACATACTACTGTTATATCAGAGAGATCAAGTATATAATTTTAAGTATTTTTAAGAACAATTTCTTGTCTGAGGTGGCAGGGAAACTGGCAAAAATCAGTGGAAAACGATTTTAAGAACAAATTAAGGTATATAACAAAGAAACCTCATTTATTTAAAGGAATCTAGCTAATTTACAGTCTGAACATCCCATGCTGCGCAGTCAGCTAGATAATCATAAACAATCCTTAAGCGCAACAATGTTGGCAAATTTGGGATAAAGACATAAAAGGGCGAAAATGTGTCTGAAAAGATATTGGATTTGTTTCACAACAAATGTAAGGCTGGAATAGATCACAGCAGTATAAAAACATGCCATAGGATATTTAAATAAATTCCAAGTGACGAATCACCTGCAGTTATGGCTAAGTTGCTTAAGTTTCTGATCCGACGCGACTCGGCTAATAGTGTTAAAAAACTGAAAGCTTTTTAAAAACTCCGATGTTTAAATAAAAGAAGATTAGGTGAGTTTTCCCATAAAAATAAGTGGATTTTGTATGGAAATATTTATGTAAAAAAGGGTGCTGGTTCTGTCCATTGTATTAATTGTAAAGAAAGCCTTTAAAAACCAAAGTGACAGTTGGCGCAGGTAAATAAACATGTCTCTTGACTTTCCTGTTGTTTACTTTCGGTCACATAATATTACTATATAAAAATATTTGCAAGCATAGTTCTTAAGTATATTTATTTGAATTAATTTTTTGTTATAACACCCATCTGCATAACAAACATTCCCCGATGTGGTTGTGTGTGGCGGCCTTGACATGGAATGGCATGCGTGCCAGTCGGCTTCAAGCACCGTTCCGTTCCGTCGACCCCACCACTGCGAACCGCTCGCCTCGCGTCTCTCTCTCTAGTCAGTCGAGTTGAAAAAACCGAGTCGAGAGCTATGCGCACGGGTCGCCGCATCGAGATTTCCGCGTATTTTATTTTTCCATGGCTTCCTCGTATTTATAAAGTTCCACTAGAATTAATTTATGTTGTACGTTCTACTAATGGCTAATAAATGCTGTAACATGAAGTTGAAGTCCGTGTTTTTCGTGTACCCAGATCCTAAATCCAGGTTAACGCCTACAATTGACGCCCAACTTGTGGCCACGGAATAGGTCAAAACTTGGTGTTTCGCAGTTTTTCACGGGTATTTCGCCGGTTTTAAGAAGTGTAGGACTTTATGCTATCGCCACCTACAGCATCTGAATGGTTTTTTCGATAGTTTTACGTGTGAGTTATCGCCGAAAATTACTCGAACTGCCCCTGTGTCGTTTCAAAATATTGAACGTTTTGCTGTGCTACAATAACTCAGGTGACTTGCGAATATTCTTGCTCATCGGGTTTCGCGTTTTCCCTGTAACGAGGCTAGTGCGTATATAGTCCGTTTCAGATTATAATCTCGTATGAAGTACATCCATCGGTACATTTTGTAGGAAATACTATTGGGAATACTTTATATCAGGATTATCAGTGACAAGTGTTTGATTCTATGGAATTTAACAGTAAGCTATACTGTTACAAACTGTAAGTTTTCTTTTTGATATTTTTACTTGTTCTCTGCTGCAAGCTGGAAGTGAACCATTCATACAATCTTAGATCAAAAGATAAGATGTCTTCTCCACCTCCGGTTACGCTATCACAAGAACAATTTCAAGAACTTCTAGCTCGCTTAGCTACGGTTAATGCTCCGCGCGATGTTCCTATAGTAAATGTACAAAGCGGCAACTTTGCAAAATGTAGTTCGCGCTTTAATGGTAGTCCAGGGACTGACGTGAGTGCGTTTATTGATGCCATTACGGTATACAAAAACTATACAGGTGTTTCTGATGAGAATGCTCTCATGGGGTTACCTATGTTACTTGATGGGTTTGCTGCGACGTGGTATCGAGGGGTTAAGCGAAGAACACATATACGCGATCACGACCACGATCGCGATGGCGATCCTGGTGTTCAGAAGGGGTGGACACATATCCGCGATCGCGATTAGGCTCAGTCGAAGTGCACGCATACATAAACAGCTTATTTTAAATCTGAGGGGTTAAAAGTGTCAATGGAGGATTTTGAAGAAGAGGCACTACTTTTTGCAATATTATTGGATGAAGATGAAAATTGCAATAATGATAGGCGAAGGTAATCTCAGATTGTCTAATTACTTCTCGTCCATTAGACAAAAATCCACTTAGGTTATTCTGTTTTTTTAGGATAAAAAGACGGAACGTTTGGGTACACGAGATTAATAAAAAACGTAAGGACGAAGGCACATTTCATAGGTTATATCCTGAGCTCCGTAGAGACGAAAATCGATTCTATACTTACTTTAGAATGAATTTTGAATGTTTTGATGAAATAATAAATCTTATCAAGGACGATATTACAAAACAAGAAACTACATTTAGAGAACCGATTGGCGCAACAGAACGATTAGCCGTCACATTAAGGTAAGTCATAAACATTTTGTAAGAAAGTTTATTATTCCAAAGTAATATAAAGAAATTAAAGAAAAAAACACATTTTATGGAGTTAGATGGTGGTTTTACACAGATCCTCATACCAAGTTGCACCGGAAGAATTCAGGTCATTAGAACTTCCAGGTAGATTGCTTGGGTTTGATAATTCGTGATAGGAAGATTCATTGTCAAATGGAGATCACAAATCCATTTCGTAAGATGAAGAAGCGAAAGCCCTTGAATAACTTGTCCCTGGCCAGCTTTGCTCCTGAGCTTCCGCCTCCTGTGCGAGTTCTTCCATAATTAATTTAGCAATTTTAAATTTAATTATAGTCTGCCGTCGATTCGATAGTCTCTTCACGCTTGCAGCATATCCTTGAAATGTTAGATCTATGCTGTTGCAGTTACTTTTGATGTCAGAGTGTGATGATCAGCAGATGATGAATTGTTGGGTGCTGGAAGTTCCATCGATTTTCTTTTTTTCTCTGGTCTTCGATTATAACATGAAATTTGCTTCGATGTTTTTTGGTCAGTACTTGCTTTGCTTAGTATGTTTTCAGTCATTTGTGTAGCTTCATTTTGAACGTCAGATGCTTCAATTTCTTCACTTACTCCTATGTTGGTATCAGCAATATTAGAATCTGTTACAGCAAATTGTAAGGAAGGTCGAAAACTTTCCATATGCTGTGCCCAAGGCCAGGCTTTATAGCGAGAGATCGACTTAGCTGCTTGTCCAGTTCGGGTTTTCTCGGAGCGTAAGTGTTTTGAGAAACAATCCTTCAAATTTTTCCAGCGCTTCTTTAAATCGTCGCCTGCAAATAAAAATAGTACACCATTAAAACATGCCCGTTTAACTAAATCTAAATTAACAATGAAATATTTTTTGCTAATACCTTTTGCTGAAATATTTTTTATGTCCTCCTCGTATAATATTATTTCATAACATCATAGTTACCAGACATATTAAATGCTATATAATACCCTAGGGCATTAACAGAAATAACTAATTAATAAATCATTCTAAAACCTCTTAAATTCTTTATTGTATAAGTCTTTTGACTGCTTGGGAATGAGATTTGCCACAGCTTTGGCAGCATTTAGGGAGGTTTTATTCGATATTTATGAAAAATTTATGATTTTATATGAAATTAATTAAGTTTTGACTTTGACACTTAACAATAATGAACACACTTTGTTTATTTAGCAACTATGTAGGTAAAAATTTCGTGATTTTAATTTTTCTTTTAATTTAACTTGGAATTTTATGAAGTAGGACATAAAATATGGTATGTACCACGGGCATTACTTGATGTCTATATCCTCGGGCAACTCACAAATTGGGCCAAAGGCCCTCTGCTTTGTAAGATTGTTGCCTTCGGGGGCATAAACATCTTCATAATACCCTTACAACATAAATAACTATTGGTATCAGAAAGAGAGATTTAAGACACCATATTTTTTTTAGATTTTTGGCAACCGGCGACTCTTACAAAACAATCGGTCACAGTTTTCGATTGGGATTTTCAACAGTTGCTATAATTGTTGAAGAGGTTTGCACTGTTATATGGAGTAAGCTGCAGCCAATTTATATGCCAGAGCCCACACAAGAGCTATGGGAAAAATCAGTTTTGGGCTATGAAAACTTATGACAGTTTCCCAACCGTTTAGGAAGCATAGACGGGAAGCACGTGACAATCAGGTGTCCCCAAAATAGTGGATCAAATTATTTTTCCTACTTAAAAAAATTTTCAATTGTTCTCATGGCGATTGTTGACCCTGAATATAAATTTATTTGTGTAGATGTTGGTGCCTATGGTAAAAATAGTGATAGAGGTATCTTCGAGCAATCTGCTATGGGAAGAAGATTTGAAAATGGCACATTTAATATTCCTCCTAACAGGCCATTTGCCGGTAAAGATGATGAGGTTCCATGTGTTTTGATAGGCGATGAAGCTTTTACCTTAAGTACTTACTTAATGAGACCATTTCCCTACAGACAAACGAGATATGACCGTAATAAAGAAAAATTCAATTACCATCTATGTAAAGCTCGTCGCGTTGTGAAAAATGCTTTTGGCATACTGGCACACAAATGGAGATTTTTTTTTAGACCCTTAGAAGTAAAAGTTAGCACGGCTACAAAGCTTGTAAAAACAGCCTGTGTATTACAGAACTTTTTACGGGAAAAAAATATTGACCAAAAATATCTTAATCTACAAGAACACAATGATATGCCAGTACAGGTATTCCATCCCTTGCCAGTTGATAGAATAAGAGCGGTAAACCTAGCGTTTGGGATACGTGAAAAATTTGTTTCCCATTTCAGTAATTTGTAAAAGTATGTCACTCATAATAAACTTACACATATTATGTCCAAAAGTATGGAATTGTCAAGTATTTTTCTTGATATTTAAGATTTTACTTCTTGGTTTATTTAAACATACTTTAATTACTTTACAACACGACTTGAACAGTGTACAGGGTGTCTCCAATTCGTGCCTCAACATGGGGAACTCCGTAACTATGGGTGATCTCCATAACAGGGTTGGTTAAATTAGACAAAAGTTGCGCATTTTTAGGCCTAACTATCGTTAGGCATATTGCCATTGCCGGCATATTTGCCATTTAAAAGATTAATAAAACCCGAACGGTCCCGAAGATAAAAACAAAAAAACAAAATGTTGAAAATTTGATTTAATGTTTTTCTAAGCTTCTTTGTGATCTAATTTTAAAATACGACGATAGTTTTTTCAATTATCTTCGGAACCGTTCGGGTTTTATTAATTTTTTAAATGTCATATTATTAGGCTCAAAATTTCGCAACTTTTCTATAATTTAACCAACCTCCCATAGTTACGGAGTTCCCCATGTTGAGCCACGAATTTAAGACACCCTGTACAATAAATTAATTTATTTATTTATATGTGTAGCTAAGTATAAATTAACAAATATATTATCTGTATACAAAACAATAGTTTATTACTTACCAGTATGATGATTTCCCATATCCTTGGCAATGTCGTCCCATACTTCATTCTTATAATCACGATGTGCCATATCGAATAAAACATCATGTTTCTTTTCATGTTCAATAAATTCTTCCGTGAAATCGGCCATTTTTTAACTTACGATCCGCGATCAACGTAACCTGCTGCGTTTAATCGCCGCTGCTCGCTTTCTGGCGAGGAACGCGCGATCGAACGCTGCAGAACGCCACCGTATCGCTAACAGGTCGCGACAAGTATGTGCGGCTACATTTCTTTACTTTGGACGCGTCTGATCGCCATCGTGATCGTGATCGCGATCGTGGTCGTGATCGCGTATATGTGTTCTCCGCTTTAAAGCAACTTTAACTGACTGGAACTTAGCTATTGACTTACTACGTTCGACTTTTGGTCCGATTAAACCTCCTCATCGTGTGTATCGCGAATTATTTAGTAGTGAACAAGACAACAAGACTAAAACTGACGTTTTTATCTGTAAGGCTAGGTCAATTTTAGCGCAACTGCCTGACGGTATGTTGACAGAGGAAATACAACTTGACATGGTGTATGGACTTTTAAATCGCAAAATTCGGGAAAAAGTTTCTCGCGATAAAGTAAAAACTTTTGGTGAACTGCTCACTCAGGCGCGACTTATTGAAGAAACATTCGAGAATACCCCGGAAAATAAAGTTAGCTCAGTTGTTAGCGAACAAAAATTTTCTTCTCAGAAAAAACATAGGTGTGCGTATTGCAAATATACCGGACATGCAATCGAAGAGTGTCGCTACTATCTACTGCTATTCCCACAGTTAAAATGGAGCCTATTGATAAAAAGGAGCCTGCTAGTACTAGTAATTTTGCATCCTCTAGTATAACATGCTATGGTTGTGGTACACCTGGCTATATTAAGAGCAACTGCCCTAAATGTAAATATAAAACAGCTGACGTACATGCTGCAGATTTCATGTATAATACTTTTGATGAAAATTTAGACATGGTTAGGCCACTAGTTTCGATTGCAATTTGTGGTTTTAATGGTTTTGCTTTTATAGACACCGGAGCCAAAAGCAGCGTTGCCGGCTCTTCTCTTGCTAAACTATTATTGCAAGATAATGTACCCTATACCGAGGATATTATGTTAATGACATTAGCTGATGGCCTAAAACGTCGTGTAAATGTATATATTTTCGAAGTTGACGTTAAGTTACAGCACAAAACTATTCGTACACGTTTTATTTCTGTCCCGGATCATGAAAATAGTCGAACTTTACTTGGATGTGATTTTATACAACAAGCAAACATAGTTTTAAACTTACCTAGTAATCAGTACTATTTTGGTGATAATCCCCAACTTCCCTTTGTATTTGACACTGACTTGGATCCTTCTTGTACTGTGAATAATGTTAAATTCGAAAATATCAAACTACGAGACGATGAGGCTCTGGTTCTTAAGAAAGAACAAAAAAGCAGACTTAACGCCTTTTTGCATGAATTTAGTAAGGTTTTTGAGCCAAACGATGAGCCTACACCTTACGCAAAACACTCCATCGTGCTCCTAGATGAATCTCCGATAGCATCACCTTCTTATCGCATGTCAGAGACCAAGAAAGTACAACTTCGAGAAGAATTGGACAAACTATTAGCGAGTTGCTATATTGACGAGTGTGAGTCACCCTACGCTGCTCCAGTGGTACTTGTGCCAAAGAAAAATAATACAGTTCGTCTCACCGTTGACTACAGAGCCTTGAATGCAGTCACACGTGCAGACCGATATCCTATTCCAAGAAATGATGACCTCCTACACGCCGTCAAGAAGACAGGATGTATGACAACTCTTGACCTTCGGAGTGGTTATCATTTGGTTAGCGTCAAAAAGAGTGACAGAGACAAAACAGCTTTTGTTACACCTTTTGGATCATTTCGCTTTACACGCATGCCTTTTAGTCTACGTAATGCGCCATCTACCTTCCAGCGTCTGATTGACCGCTTCAGATCAGGCCTGCAAGATGTCTTTATACTTGCATATCTTGATGACCTAACAGTTATTTCGTCTAATTTTAATGAACATATGAGTGACCTAAGAAAAGTATTCGAAAGGCTGATTCCATATAAACTCATCCTAAACCGAGGAAAATGCTCATTTGTATGTGAGACAGTGCATTATCTAGGTCATATCATTACCCTCAAGGGAATTTTGCCCAATAAAGAAAAGGTAGCAGCAATTCTTAAAATGTCGCCTCCAAATAATGTTAAACAACTTTTAAGTTTCTTGCAAACTTGCTCATGGTACAGGCGCTTTATAGAAAACTTTGCTGAGATATCAAAACCTCTAAGCAACCTGACGAAGAAAAACGCTAAATGGACCTGGGGCCATAAGCAACAAGAAGCTTTCGAAGCACTGAAAAGTCTACTGTGTTCACCACCAATTTTAAGGCAAGCTGACAGTAGACTACCCTATATATTACGCACGGATGCCAGTGGCTATGCAATTGGTGCATGTTTACTCCAGGGGGAGAAGGAAGACGAACGACCAGTAGAATATGCATCTAGGCTTTTAACTTCTGCAGAGCAAAATTACAGCACTACAGAACGTGAAGCTCTTGCTGTTGTGTGGGCTGTAAAGAAGTTTCGAGGATACCTGGAGGATGCTACCACCACTGTTGTTCAAAGCGACCACCATCCTCTCAAATGGCTTATGTCTATCAAATCCCCAACCGGACGCCTCGCTAGATGGGCTCTATAATTAATGCCCTATGATCTACGTATCGAATATGTTACTGGCAAGAAAAATGTGGTTGCCGATACCCTTTCGCGGCCACCACGTGAAGAAACTGAGGAATCAGTAGAAATAAGGTATGTTGTTGCTGATTTTCCTATACTCAGTACTGCCGATACTAGACAAGAGCAGTTAGCTGATCCTGATGTCGAGAAAATTATCAAGTGCCTTGAAGACCCTAACGAGACTTCTGTTGACTATAAAAAGTGGGTGGAGAGAGGATATGTGATGTCTCATGGAATCCTGTATCGCTACACTCTAGACATTGATGAGGAAGAGCCACAACTGGTAGTAGCTAGTGCTCGTGTTCCATATATCCTAAAGCAATATCATGATGCTGAGACGGCAGGTCATTGTGGTGCCGAACGCACATACCAGCGCATCGCAAAGAGATATTTTTGGCCTGGTATGCATAAAACCATAACTGACTACTTACAAAAGTGTACAGACTGCCAGAAGTTTAAACCTACCAATTTAAAACCTGTAGGTCTACTACAGACTCCTATACAATCCCAACGCTTTGAAGTACTTAGCATCGATCTATTTGGACCACTACCGGAGACCACAGACGGTTACTGCTGGGTATTCATAGTTGAAGATGTAGCGAGTCGCTGGGTAGAACTTTTTCCGCTTAAAACAGCAACCGCTGCCGCGTGTGTCAAATGTTTAATCGACGAGGTTATACTCAGGTATGGATTGCCTCGACGGGTAATAAGTGACAATAGTGTGCAATTCGTCGGATCTGTAATGCAAAGTGTCGCAGAATGTTTCGGTTTCAAGCAATCGCTTATCCCCGTGTATCACCCCGCATCAAACCGTGTCGAGCGTAAGAATCGTGATATGAAAACACAACTAGCCATTCTAACGAAAGATGATCACACCGTTTGGTCAGATAAACTTTCCACTATACGTTTTGCAATGAACTCTGCCAAGTGTGCATCCACCGGTTTTACCCCGGCGTATCTAACATTCGGTCGCGAGTTACGCACTCCTGACGATGCAAATCGAGACTTTCGTGCTATAGTGCAGACTGAAAACTTTGTGCCGCAAATCACGCCTTACTTGCTTACACTAAGTGATACGTTACACGCCGCGCGTGATAAGCATGAACTAACCCAAGACCGTCAAACTTCTTATAAGAACTCTAACCTTCGTGATATCGTTTTTAATGTGGGTGATCAAGTTTTAGTTGATACTCATGTCTTAAGCAATGCGAGTAAAATGTGTACCTCTAAATTTGTTCCGCGTCGTGATGGACCTTACCGTATTCTTCGTGTTGTGACTCCTACAACCTACGAAATTGTTTCCATTAGTAATCCAGATGTACCAGTCGGAAAGTATCACGTATCTGCTCTGACGCCGTATCGTTCAGACCCTGAAGGAGCCCCTCCTGCGCTTATTCGGCCCATCCGTAAAAGAGGACGACCCAGGAAGACACCAACCTCTAACTAGACATTCTTGCTCCACAATCGGGACGATAATGTGGTGCAAAGGGGGAGATTATAACACCCATAACAGACATTCCCCGATGTGGTAGTGTGTGGCGGCCTTGACATGGAATCGCATGCATGCCAGTCGGCTTCAAGCACCGTTCCGTTCCGTCGACCCCACCACTGCGAACCGCTCGCCTCGCGTCTCTCTCTCTAGTCAGTCGAGTTGAAAAAACCGAGTCGAGAGCTATGCGCACGGGTCGCCGCATCGAGATTTCCGCGTATTTTATTTTTCCATGGCTTCCTCGTATTTATAAAGTTCCACTAGAATTAATTTATGTTGTACGTTCTACTAATGGCTAACAAATGCTGTAACATCAAGTTGAAGTCCGTCTTTTTCGTGTACCCAGATCCTAAATCCAGGTTAACGCCTACATTGTTTATTTTTTTAAAATTTAATTAATTTGTGTTAATAAATAATAATTTCCGTAATTATTTATTATTATCATGTCATAGGTTATTTTAATGAGAGTAGTACATTTCAATGTTAGGTCCTTAAATGGTTCAATGAGTTCGGGAATTTAATTGAGTAAAATAGTGTTAATAATATATTTATTTCAGAAACTTGGTTTACAGAGGAAACAGTTCTGAGAACTTTTCTATTTACGGACATCAGTTTTTTAGAAAGGACAGACTACAGGATAGAGGTGGTGGCGTGGCGGTTCATATTAGGAATGAATTTAATTTTAATATTATTTCTTTAGATTTTAATACACACAGACAATGATTGATTTATTATCGTAAAAAATTCAACTTAAGAATAAAACTTATTTTAATACGAAATAATCAAACAAGATATATTCGGAGCAAAATCTTCAATATTGGCTTAGCAGAACGCTTTTGGTGTATGAGCCCTCATCACTGTTAATTGTCAGTTACGCATAGTTCCATGTATCCAGAGTTTAATGTAGTGGGAAAAACATTGTCACAATTTAAAATAATTTTAAAAATAATTAAAAATATATATAACATACCACTAAATGCAGAAGGACGTACAATATTTAAAAAGGAGAGGAGAGTACCGCTCCATTTTTATGTTTGAATTGTCATTCACAATTAAACAGAATAATTTAAAAAAAAATAATCTAATGCATGTAAAAATAATAATAATAACTCAATATCTGTCCATTTGTCAAATCTTAATGCTCTTACTAATTTTTTTGCAAAATACTTCCAGGATAAAACACCTTGCTCTGTTAGAGTTAATTAATAATAATAATAAACTTAAACTTTTCTTTCCGGCTTCTAAGTGTAGATCAAATAGGTATAATTTTAAACAACATAAAAAGCAATGAAACAGCCTTTGATCAAATTTTACCTACGATTTTTAAATATTGCAGATGTTTTATGATGTCATATTATTAATTGCTATATTTAGGCTAATTCTTTTTCTGACCAATGGAAAATTTCTATTAGAAAGCCCCTCTTGAAAATTAGTAACTCTTTATCATTCAAGGATTACAAATATCTAATTTTCTTGTCAAAAATGATCTGTAACTAGAGAATGGTCAAAGAAAAATTTATTATTGTCCTTTTCAAATATCAGCTCCGAGACATATTTGTAAACATTTCAAAAATATGTTATCTGTTAGCAAAGGGTGTAGATTTCCTCCTAGCTTTCGATTGTCGCTCTTTATACTGTTGGTGCAAATGTCTCACACCTTTTTGCAATATTTTGGATAGACTCCGAAATTTTGCATCCCTTGTTCATCTAGCTGTTTGCCTATGTCTAAACGTGGTTCTCTCAATAGCACTTCAAAATGCTAAATATAAAAAAGTAAAAAATAATATTTTTTAAGCATTTTTCTTAATAAAACGAAATTCGGCAAATAACAACCCACTGGTTTTCACTTTGTGTAAATTTTCGCACATATCTCATAAATTTATTCATAAAGTATATTCAAAATTATTATTTCTCTCTCTATATAAAATGTCATCACCCGGCAACTACGTGATAATACTCTCATTTATACACCTACTTGTATCTTACGTGATTTTCATACAAAGTAGGGTTGAATGCTAAATATCTCTGGAAAATATGAAGCGGCCTTGTTATTGACATTATCTAATTTTACGGTCGCTGACTGTATATTATTGGCTATTGTCTTAAAGGGGGCTAATTATTGAATATCTGATTTATGCCATGTCCTCAAGATAATAATACAATTTAGTATAGATCAATAGGTTATACAGATGAAATTACTGGAATTTTTGAATACTCTGATTGGAATTAGTGTTATGGAATAGTGAAGAATGGTGATAAAATATCACTTTAGGAAACAAAAAGTAATGAGGATTAAGTAATTAATATTCCAAATCATCTTAATCACAATAATGAAAAAAAAAAAACGAAAACAGATTAATTTAAAAACATTTTAATTTAAGTAATGTTAGTATTCTTTGTTTAGTTAATAGTAAATTTTTTTTATATATCTAAAAAAAACTTGTCGATATTTTTTCCATACTTACAAATACTTAAAATTTTATCTCATCTTATAAATATAACATAGGATGAATTCATCATAAACCTTTAGGAGTTAATATGAAAAATTGGACAAGTTGCTACTTTTGAATGAGATTCACATTAAATTATGTAAATCTCCGAAGGTATCAAAACCTCGATATTGTAAATTATATAATTGGAAACAGAGAGTTAAAATGGAAACAATCGTTACAGATTTAGTCGGACTCTAGTGAACTAGTTAAAGATGCTCAAAGGTAATATATCTTGGCTCCAAAATCGGAATTAATGAAACACTAAGTCGGTAATTTTCTTACTTCCTTTTACTTGATGCAAGTTTTATATTTTTTAACACAGATTTATAAAGAATATTTCAAATCAGTATTTAAATTTCTTTTGAAAAAAGATTAACTAAACAATTATTGTGAACTGTTAATAGCCTTAGAAATTTCAGAAGCAATAGAGACATTTCTTTGTTCTAATTATCACATAAGCTAAACCTTATACTATAAATGATAAGATAGTATACAATAGTAATAATAAGTCTCTGTGGCCTCAACAACACCCTTTTTTAAGCCATTTGTGTTAAAATTTAAAAGGCATATTTTTATATTCTTCTTTACTTTGTTATAGTGATGCATATGTATTGAACCTATTTGACATATTCTTCTGCCACATATATAATATCTACAGTATAAAGTCCTTTAGATTTCTTGGTAGTGAATAAACGTTTTAACATTTAAAATATTACAAAAAATTATATGTTTATTTTCATATTTTTTTAGTGGTTGTACAAGTATTGGGAAACTTTCAATGGTAATGGAATCTGATTTCCTTTGCCACGTTGAAAATAGTGCCTTCTTAGATTTTCTCAGTTTATGCTTTTGTTGCTTATTAATATTTAATTTTTTGAATAGATTTTTAAAAAAATGTTAGATTAAAAAAATCGTTAAATTGTGTGATAAAAGCTAAGTATCGGTAAATGTCGCTAAGCCGTAACGTGTGACAGATCTAAGGTGTTATTTCCTTTTAAGGTACTGAATTCCTAATTGTTATTAACTATAACCATGATATTTGCTTCAATGTCTAAGTAACGCCTTTTTTTATGTTTATTGTGGAAAATATTCTATGTTTCATAAGGTACCCAAAGCTGCTCAATAAGGTCTTGAAGTTGTTACTTTCGCAGCACAAGCACTAATGTTACGAGACTTATACACAAAAGGCATATCGGCGTACTCAGGATTGAAATATTGCCCTAGCATTTTTAATTATTTTAAAATCCTAAAATTTTAAATAAACACAATTATTGGACAGTTGTTTTTCAAATTAAAACAAAGGACATTCAAAACAGGTGCTTAATGCTAGAGGTCAGGTAGATGTCCTTTACATGGACTTTCAGAAGGCGTTTGATCAGGTAGATCTCAGAATTTTATTAAAAAAACTGGATTATCTGGGCTGTTCCACAGGTCTGTTAAATTTTCTTTCCTCGTATCTCAATGGGCGTAGGCAGTTTATCGAGATCGACGGCTTTCGTTCTTCTCAATATATAGTGAAATCTGGAGTTCCCCAGGGAGCAAATTTGGGTCCTTTGTTGTTTATATTGTTTATTAACGATCTCGCATTAATCATCTCTTGTTATAAATTGCTTTTTGCCGACGATCTGAAAATTTAAACTAAAATTAACTGTTTAGCCGACTGCCAACATCTTCAAGAAGTATTAAATAGTATTAATAGCTGGTGTCAGAATAATAGACTTTTTCTTAATGTATCAAAATGTTTTCTTGTTTCCTATTGTAGAAATAAAACTTCTATACAATATGATTACCATATACAGAATCTTCCTTTAACAAGATGCCATGAAATCAAGGATTTGGGTGTAACGTTTGATGAAAATTTTGACTTTAAAAGCCACATTCAGAATATTGTACTATCATCATCCAGGTCTTTGGGGTTTATTATTAGAAATTGTCGTAATTTTAACGATACCAACGTGGTACTATTATTATATCAATCTTTTGTACGCTCAAGACTCGAGTATGCGTCACTTATATGGCATCCAATATATGAAACTGAAATCAAAAACGTTGAATATATACAACGCAGGTTTATAAAGTATTTGCACTATAGGGAAGATGGCGTTTATCCAGCCAGAGGCACTTGCCAAAATGTCATGCTTGGACGGTTCAATATGAAAACCTTACTCGATCGTCGTGTTACAACGGCTATAACTTTCTTATATAAGCTAGTAAACAACAAAATAGACTGCATTTCACTCCTAAATCAGATTTGGTACATTGTCCCAAGGATAAACTCCAGAAATTCTCGCACTTTTTATTAGAGCATTAAATAATATTTTCAAGAGAGCTCCGATTTTTTACATATATAATTTGTTTAATACGCTTTGTAACTACAACATAGATCTATTTGTTGATACGCTATCTTCTGTGCTCAGGCTACTCAATCAATAACCTAGTATTACAACCTGTAAGTACCTGTCTAATGCTGTTTGTTATTTAGAAGTGTGGCATAAAGGTATGTTAAGTTCTTTTTTTATTTTTCTTTTCTTTTTGTTTATTCTTTAAATTAGTTTTAACTGTTTTACTTTACTACTTTGTTTTTTTGCATTTAATTTTTATTCTGTTATTATTGTTTTGATTTGTATTTTTTTCTGCACTTCCTGTAAGTGGGTAACCGTTGGAAATAAAGACTTATTTATTTATTTATTTATTTATTTAAAACAGCAAACCTAAGTCAAAAGCCAACTTTTTATGAAAATATAAAGAAATTATAAGATGCCTTTAGAAATATTTAAAAATTGACAACTAAAACGTAAAACTTTTTTATTAAAATTTTATGCAAAAAATAAATATCACAATATTAGCTCAAAACTTTAGTACTTAATTAGTTAACAAAAGAAAATTCTAAAAATTTTAAATATACAGGGGAAGTTTTCAAGTTCTTATTTCATTCTAACAAATGTTTGTATGCCTGACCAGATATTTTTATTTTGGTAGTCTTGAGCCGAAAACTGAAGCAGCAATTCAAGTTAAATTTAATAGGAGAAACTCTTTATTAATTTTTTTTCTTTAAACACAACGAACTCGCATCGTATTTCGACGGCCGTGTAATCTTGTTTATTATGGACATACAGTTTCCGAACCACATGTGTTTTGTTTTTAGACAAACACAACCATTCGCATACCAGGATTCGAACCTGATACCATACGGTCGCATCGCGAACATATTACTCATGTCAATTTGCTCAAGTCACATGATTTGCAGTACTACCTGATGACTTTCATTCCGGTATTAGCGAGTTAAGCTCTTTAAAGAACTTTACATTCGACCAGTAAGTAGGCTTGACAAAAAAGAATATAAATTATAAATAAAAGTTTCAACCACCCGCATATTATACACTGTACACCCTTTATCACTGTTAAAGCTATAAGAAAAGTCCTTGTAAAGAAACCTACAACCATACATATATATATTGCGGAGGGTTGTTGGGTGGGGTCAGAAATAAAACAGAAACCTGTTTACCTAAATGTCCACGTTTCGACTTATATTAAGTCATCCTCAGGACACTGAAATGGATTCAAGTAATTACAGAGATAAAGCAAAGTAATTTCAAGTACATAAAAAACACTATTAAAATAAATGTTCTTTAAGTTACAAAAATTAAAACAACAAAAAACAAAAACCACGACGCAGTTAAAATTACATTCAGGTACAATCCGTTAAAAAAAATTTTTATAAAAAACTATAAAATTAATTTTATTTATTTTTTTTTTTTTTTTATATACATTACACCTCTTACCTAAGTCTAGGTTTCTTAAGATATAATTAAAACACATTTATAATTGGAGCGTAGAATTATTTTTAACATGGGTTAAATTGTAGGTGTTATTGTGGGCAAACTAGAATCAACAATAAGCCAAGAAACAAATGTTTTTATTCTTCCGAGCGTTTATTTATTTAATTTTTATGATTTATGTTATGTTGATAAGTTAAGGATTAGTAGATAAGGAAGATGTATGTATCTTTACGTTGAAAACCAGAAACTTAATTTGTTAATACACTGTGTTAACAAATTAAGTTTCTGGTTACACTGAAAAATAACTAAACTTACTTATTACACTGAAACTAATACACTGTGTTTATTTACCAACATACCAACTGATTTAATTAAAAATATAGTCCAAAATAAATGGCACCTTATCAGAGACCACTGTAACATCCCTTTAGAAGAATTTTTAAGTCTTTTAGATTTTGTATTTGAAAATAGTTATTTCACTTTCAATAATATATATTACAAACAAATCTATGGTCTTGGAATGGGTAACTGTCTATCACCTATATGTTCTGATCTGATTATGTCAGAATTACAGAAATATTGTCTGGGGAAAATAAAATTTAGGTTACCATTTTTTAAAAGATTCGTTGACGACATTGCCACGTGTATTCCAAAAACTGAAATAGAAAACATAAAAAGCACATTTAACAGTTTCCACCCTAAATTACAGTTCACTATAGAGTATGAAACAAATAACAAACTTCCATTTCTAGACATTCTATTAATCAGAACAGAAGATAATACAATCATCACTGATTGGTATCACAAACCCACTTTCTCTGAGAGATTTCTTAACTACCAATCAAATCACTCATTTAAACAAAAATTAAACATAATTAGCAACCTAAAATCCCGCGCAATAGCCTTATCTCACTCCAGTTTTCATAAAAAAAACGTTAACAAAATTAAAGACATTTTACTAAAAAAACAATTTTCCTCATAAACTATTAAACAAAATCCTAAACAACAACCCTACACCTATTAAAGTCAAAGAAAACCAAAACCATAAATTTGCAGAAATTCCTTATATCAAAGGTTTGTCTGAAAGGCTATCAGGAGTTGTTTCTGATGATGAAGTCAGAATACCGTTCAAAAATGAAAATATCATCAACAAATACTTCTCAAAACTCAAAGATAAAACACCAAATGAGTTACAAAGTGGCGTGGTTTATAAAATACCCTGTTCTGATTGTCAAGGTCTGTATGTGGGTCAAACGGGCAGGTACTTAAAAACCAGAATTAGCGAACACGAAAGAAGCGTAAAACCAACGAACTACGCAGCATCTGGGAAGACTGCTCTAGCAGAACACTCCTTCAATCAACAACACCAATTTGATTTTAACAGCACTCGGATCATTGGCAGAGAATCAAATTATAAAAAAAGAATTTTACTAGAAATGGTTAATATAAAAAAGTATAAAGAAAGCATTAATAAAAAACAAGACACCGATGATCTAAATGCAAGTTACTATAATTTAATTAATTTACTACCAAGAAGATAAAACTAAAACATAAAATTTATTTTTGTCAAAGAGTGTATGTCCCAAATTTAGATCACACAGTGTATTATCAAATTAAGTTTCTGCTTTTCAACGTATAGATACATACATCTTCCTTATCTACTAATCCTTAACTTATCAACATAACATTGAATCATAAAAATTAAATAAATAAACGCTCGGAAGAATAAAAACATTTGTTTCTTGGCTTATTGTTGATTCTAGTTTGCCCACAATAACACCTACAACTTAACCCATGTTAAAAATAATTCTACGCTCCTATTATAAATGTGTTTTAATTATAACTTAAGAAACCTAGACTTAGGTAAGAGGTGTAATGTATAAAAAAAAAAAAAAAAAAAAAAAAAAAATTTATAGTTTTTTTATAAAAAATTTTTTAACGGATGGTACCTGAATGTAATTTTAACTGCGTCGTGGTTTTTGTTTTTTGTTGTTTTAATTTTTGTAACTTAAAGAACATTTATTTTAATAGTGTTTTTTATGTACTTGAAATTACTTTGTTTTATCTCTGTAATTACTTGAATCTATTTCAGTGTCCTGAGGATGACTTAATATAAGTCGAAACGTCAACATTTAGGTAAACAGGTTTCTGTTTTATTTCTGACCGCACCCAACAACCCTCCGCAATATTGAAGATATTGGGTCACAAACACGAAATTGAAAATACATATATATGCTACTTAGGCGGATTTTAGCAAAATGCTGGCAGTAGAGATTGAAATGTTGAAGGTTAGGTTAGTAGAAGGCCGTTGTGTAAAATCAAATGAAAAATAGAATAACGTATACCATGCTCTAATGGAAAATAAAGTGTCCGATTCGAATAGTTTACATTTATATTTTTCTCAATCAAGCTTATGCCTGGTAAAGCTACGTGTAGTCAAGAAGTTGGGGTATCGCATCAATCGATCTCGTTAAAAAATAATCCAGTTACATCGAGAGTCGGTTAGTGACTCAGAAAGCCGGAGCAATCGTACAAAACAAATTTTGTCTATCTGTTATTATTAATATGGAGCAATCTGCAAAGTAATTTAAGTGAAAGTTTAAAAATTGTAAGCGCAATATGTTAGTATCTATTTCAAGCCCTAGGAGTGAGCTTGAAATAGTCTGCGGTAAAAGCCAAAAGCGTTCAAGTTTGGATTTTTTTCTAGAATTTTGATACATCTGAGGCCCTACGCCGGTAACGCGGATAATGCATTTAAAGTTATTAAATTAAAAACGGTAATCTTTAAAGACTACGAGGTGCTTCTAGTATTGATTAGAAGCGACATTGAAGAACAAGTTCTAGTTTTTCAACACTATACTGAAAAACATAACTAGGCGTTAGACCTCTCCGCCTAAAACACAAGATTCACGATGTGGAGGCATTTGGAGGTATGGTTCTGTTGGGAATACAAAAATAAAGTATTTAATTGTCGTTGCTAATTGAGCCGCTCAGAGGAAAAGTGGTATATGTCAGTATTTTTTAATTTTTGAGTTATACCATTAATTATGTTTCTACTGGTCTAATATATTCAGTCGAAAACTGGTATAAGTCAAAATTTTAACTTAGCTAAGATAAGAGCTTCCTAACATTATTCCTCTCAACATAATGGATTCGTTCGCTGAAATAGTGGTATAAGTCAAGGCACCACGCTGATCCGATCTCGCGCCAGGTCCTATTAAACTCGCTTTTTCTTGTTTAGTCAGGTTTTTTTAGTGTTATGGTACGTAGTGTGTAGATCAGTTACTGTAGCTAAGAAAAAAGATATAATAGAACTTCTTCAGTGGATTCCCCCGATTAGGCATCAGTTCTTCCTGGACTTACTGACAAAAGAAGATGCTGTTGACAGTGGTCCATTATCCGATTCTGATGAAGATTAATTTGTTTAATTACTTGTTCTTACTCTCCTTACTGTAAGTTTAGTATGTAAGATAAGTAGTAGTAATGTTTTGCTCTTCAAGCTCTATATTTTTTGAACACTTTTATCAGTAATAGATATCATAGTAAACATACTACAGCTACTATTTTTCTTTGGTTCATCAGTTTTGTGAAATTTGATTAACTTTTACGAGGAAAAGTGATATAACTCTCCAAGTTATACCACTTTTCCGCTATGTTTTTGAAAAAAAACTTACTGGAAGAATGACATTGGGCGGCAAAAATGTAATTAATGGGCGCAATCCATATGAAATTTTAGTACAGGGTTAATATAAATATGTACAAAAAAGTAAAGAATATGTTACTGTGATTTTTTAATTTATCCAGATGCAAAATATCAATTTTCTACTTTAAGGGAGTTAGACCACTTTTCCGCTGAACGGCTCAATTGATTTTCGAGTAACTTAGAATAAATAAGTCATCAGCGTATAGCAAAAGTGATACAGAGTATATGCAATAGACGTTGATACCACGTGCACCATGCACCTGCAGCTTTCAAAAATTCTTTAATGTCCTATAATAAAAGGAAGAGTTCGGGACTGAGCGATTTGCCCTCACATACTTCTAATGAGATTATCAAATCCTTTGTTAGGCCTTCCGCAGCGCTAACCTTTGTAGGAGCCATAAAGACTTTGTAGTATTGGAATAAATTTAGCACTCATTCCCAGTTTAAATAGGTTTTTTTAGAAATCTTTGTGATATAGGGTTGTTTTAAATCTATAAATATCACAAAAACTTTATGATGAATAAGCCTTATCTGCAAATGCGCTGTTAAAGTTTCTCGATGTATCTCTGGCTCCTCCGACACTCACTTTAATTACATTTTTGGCACTGTTTTTTTTGTCTCATATTTTTCAAGTAGAATTTGCATAAAACCTTTTAAGTGCATTGGATAAGAGAACTTATTAGAAACTTACAAGTAATTTTATAATTTCATAAAGCTTTATGGTTTTTTCATTTTGATATGAGTTAAAGTAGCATAAAATATATCAAAATTGTAACTATTTAATAGCGCTATGTACCAATCTCATGGATTGTGAAAACTATACGTTGTTATATGGTATCGTCAAATTTGACGAGGAATATTAAAGTTAATCTGCCTCAAATGGTTTAGACAACCGATGAATCCATTTATGACTCTGCAAATAAAGGATGCTAAATCACATATTTTGTTCAGAATAATTTTTTAACAGCACATAATCACAATTTTTAATGGTAGTTCAAGTATGGTATGCACAATACTTTACAAAACTCTGTTAGATTTTTTCAAAATTATTAACATGACTCTAGAAACAAGGCAACCATACAACTGAACAGTATTCCAAAATAGTTCTAACTAAACCAGTCAATCCTCTGGAATCTGCTGAAAAAGATTATTTTCTAAAACAAAATTTACTTGCATTTAGGTGAAGTTTATTTTATACATACAACTTTCACAAACCCACTAGATCACCTTGCAATAATTCTTGGTTTTTTTAAGCTATTTAAAGATATCCAGAACTGCAGTTTCCGTCTGCCAACGTTAAATATTTACTAATTAGGAAACACGAAGTGATATCATTCACAAAAATTCTGAAACGAACTAGAGAAGTATGGCGATAAAAAACTTTAGATGATACTGTGATACTCTCAGATAGATGACAGCCTATTTTTACCTTTTAACTATATCCATATGCGCAGTTCTTAATCTATTTATAAAACTTGGCATGAACACTTGCAACAATCAGCTGATTGGTGAGTGATCCGATCAAAAGCTTTAGAAAATTCTTTGTATACCGACCGGATATACCAGTTTACGATCTTCCATTTGATTTAATATGTGAGACTAAAAACGAACCTAATTGTACTAGTACAGCCAAGAAAGTTTCTTCGCTATGAGATATTAAAAGAGTTTAGGTAATGCAGATTATAAATACTTCGATAATTTTTGATGTTGTCTTAACTTTTTGAATATAGGCATAATATAATTCTCTTTCCATGTAAAAGGTAATAGAAAAATTCTAGAAATCTTTTAAATAATGGAATTATAATGGTTTAGATACATTCTCTCAACAGAATTTCAAACAGTCCCTTATATTCAACTCTCAGGTAGAAAAACCTAATATATTCAGCGTAAGTTCAGGATGACTATTGATATAAATTTAAAGAGAATTACACTTTTAGCCTTTCGTAGCGGAAAATTAATAGTAATAATTATCAAAATAGTAGACCAAACTGAGATTACGATTACACGTGTTTGGCGAAGATGACACTCGAAATCGCAAAATAATAATAAATCAACTAATAAATGAAATAGATAAATAATGAGGGAATAGCTCTCTACTGTACAATCATGATTAATTGTAATTTTCATGATGGCACAAGCAAGTTAATTACCGGTCCGTTATATGACACAACTAAAATGCTAGGTCTAAGGAGAGAAATAAAATGCAACAAAATTAAAGTACTGTCCCAACACCAAAATTATGAGAATGATGTTTGTAACAAATCCAATAAAAGTTTGCTACACACTAATATGAGATTTTGTTTTGTAAATTTTATGCTTTCCAGTTATTAGACAGAAAGCTAATTCACAGTTTTTTTAGTACTATTTTAAACAAAAAACTCTCTACTAATAGAAATATTCACTTTTTCTGGAGGTTAACAAAGTAGTTAAATGCTGCTTTGTTAATTTGTTCGGTGAGTTATGACCTGCATATTTCAAAATTGGTAATGATTAAAATAGAATGGGCCACAGAAATCGTTGACAGTGGCACGGAACAAAAACAATAAATTATAACTGCTATAATGCAAATTTACGATTCGAGTAGAGGTGTGATATGATGTAATTTCGACGCATATTTTCCCTACATTGCTGTGAAATTGCATTTCTAAAATTCAATATGCAAATAAATGAATAATGTTTGCTTTCATTTTTACAAAGATGAATATCCATTTTAAAATTAAGGGATGATAACACATCGGATTTCAGATCACAGGTGTTTGAAATGACGTTTCTTGAATAAATTAATTAATTTTAATCTTTTAATTAATATTAAACATAAATGCAGTTAACAACTAAGTTCCAGTTTATAACTGTTTTTATTTCGAAGCAATTATGTCCTAACTTAATTGATTTATTGAAATTATAATTAGATGTTTTTTATATTTTTATTATATAAGGATTTGTGACTTAATTCAATAGCTTAATGATACAGATTTTATACTATCCTATCTTGTATTGCGTGGGATTGGCTAAGATATTATTTAAGAAAGCCTACTCGGATTTGTTGGTTTTCTATACCAATTGGTCTTAAATAAAAAAAACAATCTTGCTCTCTGTATATTTAAGTATAATTTAAGTAAAATGAGCTATGGAAATAAAGTATACCAAGACGTAAATATATGGGCAAATGTTTTGAAACAATTAACAAATATACTGAAAATGAACTTTTATAAAAGGTAAAAAAGACGAAATCTACAGCATCACAAATACATTTAATAAAATAACGAAGGTTACATGTTTCGCTCGACTAGAGCATCATCAGACCTAAACAATAATTAAAATTATGTAACCCGAAAAAAGGAGAATTCAACAAAAACTTACCATAACATATACAAAACACCTGACATATAAGTAAACAAAGATTACAATAAGGTGGCACTATCTATGTACAAAGAACTCAACTAAACAATCAAATCACTTTATACATTTTAGAAATCTAGCCATCATTTAAGAGTCTAGAACTACTTGAGATTATTAAAAACTACTTGGCCATCAAAATCAAACCTTTCATTAACACAGGACAGATCTGGGCTTTTAAAAGCTTTACTAATCTCCATTGTCTCCAACAAGTCTAGTTTTTTAATTTTGTTGCATTGGTGCAGTATTTTTATATTTTGGCTGTCAGGAAAATCATGTTTGGAGTCGAGAAGGTGATTAGCAAAAGTTGATCTGGTCACTGTGATTTCGGTATTTTTAAATTTATTGTATGGGGCCTTGTGTTCACTAATCCTAGTAGAAATCTTCCTACCAGACTGGCCGACGTACACTGCAGGGCACTCTTTACACCTAATCTCATAAACTCCTGCAGAAGATAGCGGGGGTAGTTTATCTTTAGTTTTAATTAGATGTGTTTTTAAGGTATTATTGGTTTTAAAAGCTGGGGTTATGCCAAAGGGAAAAAAAAGCGGGATAGTTGTGACGAAATTGGTCAAAAATAAGTGAACGACCTAAAAGTTTTGATATAGTTTGTTTGTTGTCTGATAAAATTAAATGATAATTTA
The DNA here is from genome assembly GCF_022605725.1 of Anthonomus grandis grandis. Classification (NCBI taxonomy): domain Eukaryota; kingdom Metazoa; phylum Arthropoda; class Insecta; order Coleoptera; family Curculionidae; genus Anthonomus; species Anthonomus grandis. The sequence goes on from NC_065548.1 coordinate 38,713,645, forward strand.
TACTTGTTCACATATTGAAAATACATTTTATATATAGGTTTAAGAGGGAAAAAGTTACTGACTGCTAGATGTTTAATGGTAAGGAATTCTTTTTAAAAAGCTTCACGAGAAAGTGGGATGTTAAAAAGTCTGTAAAATAAAGAATGGAAAGCAGCAAATTTATTTGAGGACGGTGATGTTGAATTATATTGTATAATATTATCTGTTGTTGCTTGTTTACGAAATATTTTAAAGGATATCTTATTTCTTTCCCTCTTAAGTAATAAATCTAAGAATGGTAAGGTGTTGTTCTGTTCCCGTTCGATTGTGAACTCAATTTTAGAGTGAAGAGAGTTGACATAATTATGGAAATTTGTAAGCTCTCCCTCACTTCTATTCCAAATCAAACATATATCATCCACATACAGTTTATAAAAGATAATGTTATTTTTAAAATTACTGCTCATTATTTTTGTTTCTAAGTTGCTAAGAAATAATTCACTAAGAAATGGCGATAAACAAGAGCCCATTGCTAGTCCTTCTTTTTGTTTGAAAAAACGGTTGTTAAATTGGAACAAAATTTGATCTCACACAGTAGAAAGAAGCAAAACTAGATTTTCCACCCAAAGTGAATCAAGTTTACCCCTGAGAAAATCTTTGACTAAGACCAGACAATCAGTGGGTGGAATGCTTGGAAATAAGTTTTTCACATCTAGCGATATAAACTGGGCTGTATCTGAAACGTGAACATTCTGAATGCTTTTGGCAAAATTCACTGAATTTGTTACAGAATATGTCGCTTTGAAGTTTGAGACATTTCTAAGAACGTTGTTAAGCCAAGATGATAACTGCTAACAAGGGGAGTCAACAAAGGAAACGACAGGTCTAATTGGCATGCTAGTTTTATGGACTTTTGGCAACCCATATAATAGAGGTGTTTTAGGGTTCATGGGATATAGTTTTTGTTTTGTGGAATTAAAATATTCTAAAGTTACCAAGGTTATGTCTAGGACTTTTTTTAATTTATTAAAGAATGGACCTGTCGGATCTCTGGCGACCTTTTCAAAGTCTTCTGTGTTTAGAAAATCCATTACTTTATTTATGTAATCGTCTCTTTTTAAGGCAAGTAAGCATGATCCCTTATCGGCTTTTGTGAAAACTATATCGTTGTCCATCATTTTCTTTTTTATAGATCTTAATATTTTGTTGTTGTTTTGATTTATTCTCTGTTTACTGTTAAGGAAACAATTTTGATTTAAAAAGGAAATTATTCTTGCTCTTAAAAAGGACAAGGAAAGGACAAGGACTCATGCAGGTAGAAAAGCCTTAGACCTGGCTAGAAAATCATGGTTGAAAGAAGAAATCAAAGACCACTACAGGAACTTAAACAACGTCAATGTAAAATTAAAGTTTTTATTTTTCAAACTACACAACGTATTACATTATGCGGAATTTATTTATTTGGATTGTAAATTCAGAGATGAAGTAACAACTTTCGGCTCTACTACATTTAATAGATTACACAAGAAACTTAGTAACCTTAAAAACAAATATATAACTTGACTTAGACTCAATGATTTCCACGAATATCGCAAAAGTAATTTTAGTCATGTTTTTCACGATAGATTTATGAACCTTAGTGATGTTTCTTTTTCTAAAGTCGAATTAAAATTTCTTAACAACAAATTAAAATTTAATCTTCCTACTAGAACTGACCGATGTGTTAGGGAAACATTGGCTGTAGAGGCTGAAAATGCTCTACAGTCAACGGATATATCAAATAAGAACATTTTAAGAGCAAGAATAATTTCCTTTTTAAATCAAAATTGTTTCCTTAACAATAAACAGAGAATAAATTAAAATCATCATGCTTACTTGCCTTAAAAAGAGACAATTACATAAATAAAGTAATAGATTTTCTAAACACAGAAGACTTTGAAAAGGTCGACGGAGATCCGACAGGTCCATTCTTTAATAAATTAAAAAAAGTCTTCGACATGACTTGGTAACCTTAGAATATTTTAACTCCACAAAACAGAAACTATATCCCATGAACCCTAAAACACCTCTATTATATGGGTTGCCAAAAGTCCATAAAACTAGCATGCCAATTAGACCTGTGGTTTCCTTTGTTGACTCCCCTTGTTACCAGTTATCATCTTGGCTTAACAACGTTCTTAGAAATGTCTCAAACTTCAAAGCGCCATATTCGGTAACAAATTCAGTGAATTTTGCCAAAAGCATTCAGAATGTTCACGTTCCAGATACAGCCCAGCTTATATCGCTAGACGTGAAAAACTTATTTCCAAGCATTCCACCCGCTGATTGTCTGGTCTTAGTCAAAGATCTTCTCAGGGGGAAACTTGATTCACTTTGGGTGGAAAATCTACTTTTGCTTCTTTCTACTGTGTTAGATCAAAATTTGTTCCAATTTAACAACCGTTTCTTCAAACAAAAAAGAAGGACTAGTAATGGGCTCTTGTTTATCGCCATTTCTTAGCGAAGTATTTCTTAGCAACTTAGAAACATAAATAATGAGCAGTTATTTTAAAAATAACATCATCTTTTATAAACGGTATATGGATGATATATGTTTGATTTGGAATGGAAGTGAGGTAGAGCTTACAAATTTCCATAATTATGTCAACTCTCTTCACTCTAAAATTGAGTTCACAATCGAATGGGAACAGAACAACACCTTACCATTCTTAGATTTATTACTTAAGAGGGAAAGAAATAAGATATCCTTTGAAATATTTCGTAAACAAGCAACAACAGATAATATTATACAATATAATTCAACATCACCGTCCTCACATAAATTTGCTGCTTTTCATTCTTTATTTTACAGACTTTTTAACATCCCACTTTCTCATGAAGCTTTTAAAAAAGAATTCTTTACCATTAAACAACTAGCAGTCAGTAACTTTTTCCCTCTTAAACCTATATATAAAATGTATTTTCAGTATGTGAACAAGTATAAATTATCATTTAATTTTATCAGACAACAAACAAACTATATCAAAACTTTTAGGTCGTTTACTTATTTTGGACCAATTTCGTCACAACTATCCCGCTTTTTTTCTCCCTTTGGCATAACCCCAGCTTTTAAAATCAATAATACCTTAAAAAGACATCTAATTAAAACTAAAGATAAACTACCCCCGCTATCTTCTCCAAGAGTTTATGAGATTAGGTATAAAGAGTGCCCTGCAGTGTACGTCGGCCAGTCTGGTAGGAAGATTTCTACTAGGATTAGTAAACACAAGGCCCAATACAATAAATTTAAAAATACCGAAATCACAGTGACCAGATCAGCTTTTGCTAATCACCTTCTCGACTCCAAACATGATTTTCCTGATAGCCAAAATATAAAAATACTGCATCAATGCAACAAAAGTAAAAAACTAGACTTGTTGGAGACAATGGAGATTAGTAAAGCTTTTAAAAGCCCAGATCTGTCCTGTGTTAATGAAAGGTTTGATTTTGATGGCCACCTAGTTTTTAATAACCTCAAGTAGTTCTAGACTCTTAAATGATGGTTAGACTTCTAAAATGTATAAAGTGATTTGATTGTTTAGTTGAGTTCTTTGTACATAGATAGTGCCACTTTATTGTAATCTTTATTTACTTTTATGTCAGGTGTTTTGTGTATGTTATGGTAAGTTTTTGTTGAATTCTCCTTTTTTCGGGTTACATAATTTTAATTATTGTTTAGGGCCTGATGATGCTCTAGTCGAGCGAAACATGTAACCTTCGTTATTTTATTAAATGTTTTTGTGATGCTGTAGATGTCGTTTTTTTTACCTTTTATAAAAGTGAATGACCAGCATCTTTGGGATAATGGATGAATTTTTCGAGTTACTGAAAATGAAGTCATAGAGGTCAAAACGTGGACCTAATATAAAAAAATAGTTGTCTTAGAACGATTGATTTAGAAAATTAGTTGTGTATGAGTAATCTATGGTCACGAAAGCTACTAAGATTACAGAAAATACCAGATTGTTAAACACCTTGCCAAAATTTAAAATAACTGGAATACATTAATAGCAAATAGGTAGTGTTAAATGAAAATAACATGTAGCAATGAAGATTTATTCTTCCTAGATATTACTTTTACTAATAATTAAAAAAAAAGAATTTAAATATCTTATTAAATATATATCAGTTAATCCATGTATAAGTAAAATAAATTAGTTAAGCATTATTAGTAAATTGTTGATTACAACATGTCATGAACCTGGCAAACCTAAAATTTAACAGTGGCAGTTCATCACCGATAATTAGTTGTTTTGTGAAAAAAAAATTTACAACAGAACAGTTTTAAATTGCAGAGAAAAATAACTGCTAACTAGTGCCGCACAATGCGAGAATCGTAATTAAATTTTAAAAACGTAATTTAGGAAAAGCCCTGATACAGTTTTATTTACTGTATGACATGATGCTGTTTTTTCTAAAAATTTTTTCAGTTAAGTTTTTTTTATTAGTAATATTTTATATATATTTTATTTAATTGGTACTTAAGATTTATTTAAATTACTTAAGTTTGATAGCCACTTTTGCTATTCTTTGTGATGCTAAAATTAATAAACGCAAGTATTGTAAGCTTCATTTATTTAGGACTTTTTCGTCTTATGGCAATCTCTGTATATTGGATATATGTAGTTCACTATTCATAACTCTGTATTAATAATCCCTGTTACAGGTTTAATCTCCAACAGATATAAATTGTTTTGCTTAACTTATTCTCTTTAAATTCAAACACAGAAATATTAAACAATTAACTGATTTCTTTTTTTTTGCCAGGATAAAGTAAATTTCAACCATAGTTTCATTAAATGATTTATTTAAAGATCATATATTAATATACATACTACACAGATATGATACACCACTAAGATGGTCCCTCCTAACATACCCGATCTGAAACAGAAGAAAAACCATTATTGGATGAGGAAAGTAAATAATAATATGAGATATTGTTATATATTTTTGTTAGTTGAATAGCACTAAGAACTACCATTGATTTTACCTTGCAGGTCAATTTGGCCTATTTTAGATTTTGATGATTACTGAGCACACATTAATTATTTGTTTATTTTGTTCAAGTCATAAGGCTCAATAGTGATAAGAATGTTAATGTACAATAATGGTCTATCAGTTTTTTGTAAATCATTGTTGCTAAACCATGGCCTCAAGTTATAAGTAGCTCCATAGTTGCAAATCACTTAAACCAGTGTTGGTACTAGCTAGTACCTAGTAGTTAAACCCAGCATGTTGACATCTTGGTACTTGACAGATAAGTGCATTCCTTAAAATCTGAAGGAAACTGACAATCCTGTTTTAATTAGATTCATTCTTCATCTGGTTAATGCGGTGTGAAAAGGTAGACCCTATCTTGGCCTAATTTTTTCTGTAGTTACTAGTACGTGCTAGGATAACTTATTTGCTGATTTACTAAGTAGGTCTTAGAGTTTATAGGGCTCCCTGTTTTTTTTGTGTTAAATAAACCTCAGAAAAGGGCACATTCCATCTTCAGTAAGATAGCACATGTGAAATTCCTAAGTCATTTTGTTATTTTTTCATTTAATTAATTTCTTATTTGCATGCTTTTTGATTTAATTTAAAAGAACATCAATGTATCCAACTTTTCAGAGAGCAATTTTATAAAATTTAACTTACTTACCCTCACAAAAATGCCATAAAACTACCATAACAGCCATGCCGAACCTCATGTGTGGTCCCCATTTTTAGGCCTTCCTGTATGTTCTGCTTATGGTGTGCTCCTGCTTTTGCTTCACTTTTAATTGTTACTGCTTCCACCTCACTTGCGTCGTCTTGACGTGTCACCACATTAAGTCAGTTGGATAACCACCTGCATTCTTTCCAATCGGCTACACCTAATACCAATTGCCTTTCACTACCTGCTAGACATTCTGAAGGCCTCCTAACTGGTTGATCTGCCGCTGCCTCTTTTGGCCTAACCGTATAGCTGCTAACGACGGAGCCCCATTCAGACTAGGTGGGCCCTGCTGCCAGTCGGAGAGACTCAGAATTTTAGGTACCCCTTTTTGGCTTGGTTACTTCAGATACTGATTTATCGGCTCGCCGTTTTTATAGATTATTTTTTTTGGAATTAATATGTAAAAATGGTCACATATTTTAACTTGAATTAGCAAAGTTGTTTATATAGCCACCATCATTGTGTGGTACAATAATATAATAGTGATATATGTTATTTATTTTCAAGTATCATACTGTATATTAATTTGTTATACAATGAATTATTATTACTAATATATATCTGGTATACTAATATACCAGATATCATCGAAGAGAGTAATATACAATGGTGTAAGCGCATTTGGCATTCTTATTTATAATTCCTAAATCGAACCTTCACATGGCGACCCTGCCAGTGCCAAACACCATTTTTTAGTGCATTTTTCAGTAAGAGTAGTAATTGTTCTATATGTATATAGTACAAAAAGAAAAATGTTTATAGTAAAACCGTGGTAAAAGTATGGGAGCTAGTTGCTGTAAAGTGTGCTAATGTACAGTAACATACAGTGTGAGTCAATATGGGTACTACTAACACCAAGCATGCTGAAGTTACGGACACAGGTGTTGTAAACTCCAATTTTATAGTGGAAGAACAGGCTATAAATGTTCCTATGGATATCCGTATTCTGCTGTATATAATCACTGTGGCTGTTGTAACCTTGGTGTTACTAAAAATTAGGAAGGCTTACCGCAGAAACATGAAAAGAGACTTGTCAAGAAGTCTTATGCTGAAAGCTCCAGTTGGTGATGTCTAAGTAAGACTATTACATAGTAGTTTGTGTTTGTAAGTCCGTGTTAGTGAAAGAAGAAACAATGTGTTGGTGTAGAAAAATATTTTAGTAAAACCTGAAAGCAGTGACATTAAGGACGAGCGATTAAACGCCACCTGTTTATTGGAAGATGGAAGAAGGAAATGTAATGGAGATTTGGCATCCGTCCCAGGACATGGACCACACAAATGTTATATTATAGTTGGTATGTAATTTTATTTATTTGTGTATATTTAGGATAAGATTTTTTGGCTATTTAGCAGTTTTAAAATATTTATGGGGGTAAAACTATTTTTTTTTATTAGTTCATAAAGTAATCGAAAGTTATAATATTATAATATATTAAATAATATATTATAAAGTTACATATTACATATATATAGCTGAATAAAAATTTTTATGTTGGATTTTTGTTTACATTTTTCATGTACTACTATTATGTTAGATTTTTTTTTACCGTAATTTAGGCTAAATTTAGTTATTTTTATGTCATCAACTTGGGAAGAACTTTATACCAAGTTATCAAATTTAAAAATATTAATTACTAACGAATCAAAAAGAGTCTTAAAAAGAAAAAAAATACCTAAATCAGAGGAAATTAAAAAAGAAGTTAGGGATAATTTACTTAAATACTATAATACCTTTGTGCAACTTGTATTACATGATTACAAAAATTTAAGTCAAGAACAGTATTTTGCTATTAAAAAACTTTTTTCCGTCTCAAGAGATAAAGTAGTCAGGGTATATCAAGTATTAAATGTTTCGTATAAAATACCTACATCGTGCACTGAACTAATTGATCCAAACGTGATTGAGGAGGATATTATTGACAGTGAAAACTCTTCAGAGGGTTCAGACGAAGAAAATACAAACACTGAAATTAAAATTGAAACTGGCAAAATGGCGATGACTAAAATGGATTTTTTTAATTTCACCAGCAGGGTTTTGTGCAATAATTTTGATGGCTCAGCGGATAAACTTCGATCTTTTATTGACGCACTAACTTTAATCCAAGAAAATTGCGAAGGGCACGAAGCAAATGCCGTGGCTCTTATTAAAACTAAATTAGTTGGTAAAGCAAGAGACCTTATTGGCGATAATGATATCATACCAATTATAATTCAAAAACTAACAAGCAATATTAAGGGTGAAAGTTCGCAGTTAGTTTCGGCAAAATTATTAGCTCTTAAACAAGGATCCAGCGATACATCAAAATATGCATCTGACATAGAAGCTTTAGCAACAAGCTTAAAAAGAGTGTACATAAATGAAGGTGTACCAGTAAATGTAGCAGAGGGTTATACAACTAATATTGCAGTTAAAGCCCTAAAATCGAATGCAACCTCAGAAAGATCCAGGTTGATAATGGAAGCAGGCACATTTAACACAACTCAAGACGCCTTGACAAAGTTTGTTAGCGTCGAAACTGAATCAAAAAATTCTACAGTCCTTTTTACACAAAATCGATTCAACAATAGAGGAAATCCAAATTATAAAGGTCATTATCCTAGGGCGCAAGGACAATGGAAAAGAGAATTTAATAGAAATCCTGAAGTTCCTATCCATAATAATTATCATGGTGGCCATAGCAGATATAGAGGTCATAGGGGCTGTTCTCAACGAGGCAGAGGAAACTATTCTGTGCGCAGCTTTGAGACAGATAATTCGGGAAACGAATTATCACCCCAACCAGGTCCATTGGGGGAGAAATAAATATTTTTAACATGGACCTATCGTTGTCAAATTTTATCGTCGTTCAGACCCAAATGACACAAAATGAAACAATAACATTAATCGTAGATACTGGTGCCGATATTTCTTTAATTAAGCGAACAAAAATCGATAAAAACCAAATAGTTGACAGAGCAAATGCTAGCAGGATAAACGGTGTTACAGAAGGACATATAACTTCCATAGGTACTACTAAAACTGTAATGTTTATTGACAATTTTTCTTTAAGACAAAATTTTCACATAGTTGAGGATAATTTTCCCATACCAGCAGATGGAATTCTTGGTAGAGATTTTATTACACAATATCAATGTCAATTGGACTACTCTAATTGGACAATGCAAATAAGACTGCATAATAATTTAATCTCTATACCAATTCATGACAGCCCTGCAAAAGATATGTTAATTATCCCCCCGAGATGTGAAATAATTAGAAAAGTAGAAAAGTTAAAATATCTTAAAGAAGATTCGGTTGTATTAAATAACGAAATATCCCCAGGCGTTCTCATAGCATCAACCATAATTTCTAGGTCAATTCCAATAATTAAAATTCTAAATACAACATGCGAAACCATAACCATAAATAATCCTAAAATTGTAACCGAACCCCTAAAAAACTTTTCGTGTTATCAATTGCATTGTAATCAAAATAACCGAAAAGATCAACTATTAAAGGAATTAAATAAAAACATCCCGGAATGCGCGAAAAAGGAAACCACCGAATTATGCATGAAATTTGCTGATATATTTGGGTTAAAATGTGATAAATTAACAACAAACAATTTTTATAAACAAAAAATTAAATTAGCTGATGAGCAACCTTTCTATATAAAAAATTATCGAACACCGCTTTCCCAATCTAAAGAAATAAATGCACAGGTAAGTAAAATGTTAGAGGAAAACATAATAGAGGAATCTAATGCTGTTTACAACAGTCCAATCCTTTTGGTACCTAAGAAATCTAAGGGTCATGATAAAAAATGGCGACTAGTAGTGGATTTTAGAGAGGCAAATAAGAAAATTATCCCTGATAAATTTCCATTGCCTCGAATTGACGATATTTTAGACCAACTAGGCCGTGCTAAATGGTTTTCAACCCTAGATTTAAAGGCGGGCTTTCATCAAATACCACTTGCAGAAGAATCTAGAGATTTTACAACTTTTAGTACAATTACAGGTAGCTACAGATTAACAAGGTTACCATTTGGCCTCAGAATAAGCCCAAACAGTTTCCAGAGGATGATGAACATAGCATTTGCTGGAATAACACCTGAAAAGGCTTTCTTGTACATGGATGACGTAATTGTAATTGGTTGTTCAAAAAATCATCATTTACAAAATTTACGTAGTGTATTTGAAACGTGCAGAAAATACAATTTAAAATTAAATCTCGAAAAATGCAATTTTTTTTCGCAAGAAGTTACCTACCTAGGTCACAGGATTACTAGTAATGGAATTTTGCCTGACGAGTCAAAATACGACATTATTAATAAATACCCAGAGCCTAGAAATGCTGATGAAGTAAAACGCTTTATAGCATTTTGTAACTATTATCGCAGGTTTATTCGAAACTTTGCAGAAATTGCAAAACCTCTTAATATGTTAACAAGAAAAAATACGCAATTCGAATGGAGTGAAAAATGTAAACAAGCTTTTATTTATCTTAAAAATTCGTTGTTGCAACCCGAAATTTTACAATACCCAGACTTTAATAAACAATTTATTTTAACAACAGACGCATCAAAAAATGCTTGTGGCGCTATATTATCACAAAACTTTAATGGGCAAGAATTGCCAATAGCTTACGCTTCAAAATCATTCACTAAAGGAGAATCTAATAAAGCGACTATAGAACAAGAATTAGTAGCCATCCACTGGGCGATTCAGTATTTTAGGCCATATTTGTACGGAAATAAATTTTTGGTAAAATCTGACCATAAGCCTTTAGTGTATCTCTTTTCTATGAAAGATCCATCTTCAAAACTTACCAGGATGCGATTAGATTTAGAAGAATATAATTTTGAAATTGAATATATTAAAGGAAAGGACAATGTAGGAGCAGATGCATTATCGAGAATTTGTATTAGCGAACTAAGCGATTTGGCGATAAATAACAAAACAGTCAACGTATTTGCAGTAACACGGGCAATGGCAAAAAAGGATACTACCTTAACAGAAGATAATAGCGAGAATGCTAGCATGCCGTTTACGGTTAAACCAAAAGTTCTAGAGACTTTAGAAAATAGTAATGTTTTAAAATTAGCTTATGTAAAATTTAAAATTCAGCATAAATATCTATGGATACTTATGGGTAAGAATAAAGATTTTATGATCGAGGATAAAATGTTAATCAGTAACGACAAAACATTCTTAGGAACAGTTTTGTCTAAGCTGGAAAAAATGGCTGCTGATTGCAACATTAAGGAACTAAAGCTAAAAATAACAGATGAAATATTTAAATTGTGCACAATAAACGAATTAAAAAATATTGCTTTAAGTAAATTAAAAAATCTTACTATTTTTCTGTATGAAGAGCCCAAAATTATTAAAAATAATGATGACAAGTTAGCGTTAGTACAGGAATATCATGATAATCCACTTACCGGAGGTCACTGTGGACAGAAAAAATTGCTTAAGAAGCTAAGAGCAAATTACCGATGGAAAGAAATGTCCCGCGATGTCAACAAATACGTTAAAAAATGTCAAAAGTGTCAAATTAATAAGAGAAAAATAACTCATTCAGAGCCAATGGTAATAACACCTACACCACAAAAAGCATTTGACATCACATGTATCGACACGATTGGACCATTCAGAAAAACTCCTAACAACAATATGTATGCAATAACAATCCAGTGCGAGTTAACTAAATTTGTCAAAATTATCCCTATTCCGAATAAAGAAACTAAAACTATAGCTAGGGCAATGTTTAATGAATTTATTCTTAATTATGGCCCAATGCAGGAAATCAGAACCGATATGGGCACTGAGTATAAAAACGAAGTACTTACATCACTTTCTGAACTTCTAAAAATTAAACATTCTATTTCGACAGCCTACCATAGTCAAACTATAGGTGGTTGCGAAAGAAATTATAGAGTCTTAAATGAGTTTCTTAGAATGTACATAAACGAAATGCAAGACGATTGGGATGAATGGACAAACTATTTCAGCTTTTGTTATAACACAACTCCCAGTGTATATCACGAATATACGCCATTTGAATTAGTTTTTGCACGTAAGGTTGATTTTTCTAATATTTTAAATGGTACTTTGATAGACCCTGTATATAATATCGACGCATATTATCAAGAAGTCAGATATCGCTTACAAATTGCAAATAGACGAGCCAATGATTTTATTCAAAAAGCAAAAGTTCAGCGAAAATTAGAATACGATAAACAGTCTAAAGAAATATATTTAAAACCCGGTGACTCAGTACTTTTAAATAATGAAAATAGAACGAAATTTGACCCTTGGTATAAAGGCCCTTTCGTAGTAGAGGAGGTAGAAGGTGTAAATTGTATATTAAGTAATAGTAAAAGTGACGCTAAAGTGAAAGTGCATAAAAATAGATTACAGCATTTTTATAAGTGATTAAAGTGAAAAAGCCATTTTCAGTGTTTATCGTAGAAAAATTAAAAGAAAAACAATTAATTATGTCAATTATAGCAGTTGTACCGAAAAGAAAACATGTACTAGTTTTAATTTACTAACCTTGTAACCTAATATTTTATAATACATATTATGTACTCATAAGTCAATGCAAAGCTTCGCAAAAATTGAGGTTCATAATTTAATAACTTAACACGTATTGTTTAGGCTTCGAAATAGTTAAGAATTATGTAACATTATTTAAATTAAACAACTTAAGTACATGTGTACTTTAATTAAGTAATAAGTTTATTTAGGTAATAAGTTTGTTTAAGTGAAATCAGGGTTAACATTTTAGGTTTCATTTTTAAATTAAACAAAAAAAAATATTTAAATCTATACTCGATCGATAAATACTTTTCTTTTCTATCCTTTCTTTATTATTTATTTTCTTTCTATTATTCCTCTTATCTTTTTCTTAACACTTTCCTTGAACCTCTAATAATTTTATTTTTATTGTAAAATAGAAGTGTAAAATGTAGTAAAAAAGCGCATATACCTTATGAATATTTATTTTTGTACGAAAGTACTCCATTTTTATTTCATTAAAAATGTAGTTCATTCTTTCAAAAGGGGGAGATGTGGTACAATAATATAATAGTGATATATGTTATTTATTTTCAAGTATCATACTGTATATTAATTTGTTATACAATGAATTATTATTACTAATATATATCTGGTATACTAATATACCAGATATCATCAAAGAGAGTAATATACAATGGTGTAAGCGCATTTGGCATTCTTATTTATAATTCATAAATCGAACCTTCACAATTGCTTTGATTGAAAATTGGGAACCGAGTATATACGTATATGCGAGGTATTATCAGATGTACAATTGAATACCTAAGTATTAAAAGCTAATTTTACTTTATTTTCTTTCATAATCTTAAATTTCATAATTATAAATTGAGTATTACTGTATTTTTTTGTTACTTTATTATTATTGGTATTATTGAGTTTATAAATAAAATTAGTTGTCAATTATGACATTGATTTATCCTTCAATACTAAAGCTGAGTTTAGCGATATTAAGCTGCGTTTTCTTTGCGTGCCCTAATAAAGGCTAATAATAATAACCCTGGAACCCACATTTAGGCATTGTGCAAGAAAAAGTGTTATATCGCTGGATTTAGCTTGCTTAAATCCGATAGAAAAAATCAGGGTGGTGAAGTTGGTTGCTACGTAAATACCACTAAAATTAGTAAAAACTAGAAATCAGTTTAAATAAATATATATTTCCAATTATCTAGTAAAGTTTATTTCAAGAAATCTTGAGTTAATATCACTATATTTTTATAGAATGTAAATGAAAGATGTGCGTGTGTTGTGTAATAGGAATAATGAAAATCTGGAGAGGCATCACAAATATTTGTGATGCTGTAGATATTGTGTTTTTACCTTTTATAAAGACGAGATGATAGGTGTAGAAAGTGCAGGGAGAATCCGGAAGCCATTCAACACATTACAGTAGCATGTAGCTTACTATGTCAAAACAACTACCTACAACGCCACAATCAAGTAGCTGCTGTAATACATCACGAACTGTATTTCAGGTTAGAGCTATGTCAATCGGCACCTAGAATCTCCTACTCCGTACAATCCGCCAGATGTTAATAAAACGCCAAGGTACACCATCTACTTCGACCGATTAATTTTATCATAGTTCAAGACAAAAGGAAGAGGGGGCGGTTATTATAAATGTGGCAATACCAAACACCTATTACCTTCTGAACACCGTTGCATAAAAGAAGGGGAAATACACAAATCTGGCACTTGAAAAACTAACCATTGTGCCACAGGAATCATACCACAAGACCTGCACATAAGCCTTAAAGATTCTTAGGGTACATAGACACCACTCGATTAATAAAAAAAATCTCAGAGTCAAGAATAGGCGAGAGTGCTTGGTGCACCTGTACGTTGCTCTAAACACCAACAAAACCTAAAAATAAATAGACATAATATTGACTATTTTTTTTAATTTTTTTTCTACAGAGTGCATAGAAATTAACTAATTTATTGCGACTTTTGGGATAGGTAAGGTTGGATCCCTTACAAACTCTTCCAGTATATAGATCTGGCATGCTTTATTCACAACCCTTTCATTTGTACCATTCCAAAATATATTGATGACCCACATTCTTGTATTGATATCTTTTGTTAAATGCTCTAATATTCCAAAGTTCTAGCTATGCATCAAATTGGTAGTTTTGACAATAATAAACTGCTTTTTAAACAATCCTATAGTTGGAGCATCTTAAGCATTTTCGAGAGAAACCTAAAATTAAAGTTAAACTACTAACAAGTGGCCTTATATACTAAAGATGTAACCAATAGACCAAATAATGCAATGAAGCAGGGCCGAACGAGTCTTAAACACTGACTTAACTATACAATTGACTATAAGGGATTGGACCTTTATCCCTGTTAAGAATGGTGTTTTTATTTTTGAATATTGCAAAGCTTTCATATGTATCTAATTTTCTATTGTTATTAACTGATTTAAGTAATTTTAGGTTGCTATAAAGAAAATAAAATAAAGAATACCAGTATTCAAAACATGTTCAGCCAAGTTAATTTTTCAACTTTTCCATATTTTGCATGAGCTACTTATTTTTTAAATCTGAAACTAATTTATCTTCTTGTTTGCCCTATATATGTACTTCGTATTACAATTGTTGCAATTAATGTCATAGATCCCGGACTTTTCATTGGTCTTTATTTTATCTTTTGGGTTTTAAATAGATTTCGTAACTTTGATAGACCATTCTTAGACCTAAGTTTTTAAAAACTATCAAACCTTATTTTATTTAATAAGAGGCTATTTTAAAAAACTGGTGGACATACCATGGGTTTGGTAACTTAAGGAATTGTGGTGATTTACACAATCGCGTGAAAACTTCACAGTTATTAGTTTTTATCCTCGGAAGCTTATTGGCATGGTTTTATTCGCAAAATTGCTATCAATTTTGCAATGACAATTGACTGTTTCACAATACAGAATAGCTGATCCTGCTGACGGGGCGCCCTTGCTGCCACGTGCAAACTACGCAAGTGAAATCAGTAAAGTGAAAACTATTTAATAAAGATGGCATTCTAACAACTATCTCACCTTAACATTATTAGCAACTCAACATAAATTTGGCGTGGAAACAGTTAATTTATTCGCATTAGAGTTGGGGGATTCGAATCTTTAATGAGATTCGATTCATATGAGTTGTACTAGCTTATTGACTCGTATTATTTGTATTAAAATTAAATCATAGTTATATACAATACGCCGCACACAGGCGAAATTCGGGAAAAAGCCGGCCATAAATCGGAAATACCAACTTCCCAATTAAGGCCTATTCTGAGTATAATTCAATTATCTAGTTACCTGGGTATAATAAACAATTACCCTTTTGTTTTTCGTCTTGTCACTTGCAGAAATATTTTAGTTGAAAGTTGATGTTCGTGGAGACTATTTCATTGTGATTCAAAAGCGCCTGTAAAAAGTAGTGATTTTAATTTAGTTTTTCGGCAAAGTGTGGGTGAAAATTTTGTAAAGCAGCAATAGAGCCTATTGCTAGTGGTAAGTAGAATATTAAAAATTATATTAATTAAAAATATTTCTTTACTTTTTTTTATTACTGATTTTTTGAAAAGTTAACAGTTAATTTTTTTTTTAAATTTAAATTTCTGATCTTCTGCTAAACTAAAAGTATGATTTCGCGTAATTTCCCGAATTTAAATTAGTTTTAAATTATTGCTTAATAAGTCCTTTGTAAGATCCAATCTTAAGTTGCTGCGATAATTTGCGATCTTGACGAAAAAATATTTTTAAAGATTTGTAGTCCGGGTCCAAATTCGTATAAAATGCTATTGTAGGTCCAAAACGCAAGAAATAATTTTCTGCTACTAACTTGAAGAATAAATTAATTTTTATAAAATAAAACATCATTTAATAGAAAATTTAATATAGAAATAAAAAAATTGCCATATGGGTTTAAAATTCAATATGGCAACCAATTTTAAATGGCAAAAATTATGTTATGAAAAATAATTAACAAAATTACTTATTATTTCAGGGACAGCAACAAAATCTGCTTGGTTTAAAAGAAGCCAACTTGTCAGTTGGTTAGGAATTTGTCAGTCCAAGAAAAGAATGGAGCAGTGCCGTTATTTGGCAGAAAAAGTGACCTCTACCATGCGAGTTGAACGCTTGTCAGAAGAGTCTTGAAAAGTCATATATAAATTCATCGAGAAATATGACACAAAATGGTCATCAGCATCAAGAAATAAAACTGCATTTGAAAATAAAAATCGACATTGGTTAAATATTGAGTTGGAGTTTTCTTCTGCAATGAATGAAGCTCAACCAGCCGAAATGCAGGATACAACTCTATCGAGTAGAGGGAGGCCATTCACTGGATTTTTAGATTTAAGTGACCGATCAAAAAGAAGAAGAACTGAACAGATGCGAGCAGATCGAAGCGCTGAAGAACTAACATTTGCTGCTCAAATGAAGTTTAGGTCCAAAGGTAAACTGGATGAAGCAGATGTGTTAAAAAATGTTGCATTCTCATCACCAACCCGTGCATCAAAATATAAAAAATCTCTTAAAAAAGAATGTGAAATACCATTTTCAGCGGACGAAGCCTTATCGCTTTTTGTAGAGGCTAAATTGACAAAATTTCAATACAATCTTATAAGAAATTCGGCAAAAAGCCATAGGTCAACTCTTTATCCTAATTATGAGTCAATAACTGCCGCAAAAAAAGGTGCTACCCAGAAAACCTAAACATTTCTGAGGATGTTGCTGAAGTGCCTCTTCAAAGTTTGCTGGCTCATACATCTTTAAGGTTATTTGAGTCCCTAAAAGAAGTTTTAAATTCTTTAAACCAAGAAAAATATAATAATTTAAATTTAATTTGCAAATGGCGGTGTGACGGGAGTTCTGGGATGAGTCAATACAAACAGCAGTTTGCAGAGTCCAATATTTCGGATGCTAATATCTTTTTAACATCAACGGTACCAATTCAGCTCATTAACGGTAATCCGAAATCAAAAGATAAGTTTGTAATCTGGGAAAATCCCAGAACTTCCTCCACACGATTCTGTAGACCTCTTAGAGTCCAGTTTAGGCATGAAACAACAGAGTTATCAGTGAGAGAAAAGCAATATTTTGACCAACAAATTTCAGATTTGCAATCAACAAAGCTTGATATTCAAGGAAACAATGTATTTTTAAAACACATTTTATATTTTACAATGATAGATGGCAAATTGTGTAATGCTGTTACTGAAAATACTTCAACTCAGAGATGCTATTTGTGTAAACTAACATCCAAAGATTTTAACAATATCGATAAGGTTTTAAAACGAAAAATTGCTGACGAATCTAGATTTCAATTTGGTTTGTCATCTTTACATGCTTGGATTCGTTTTTTGAGTGTTTGCTGCATCTATCTTATAAGATGAAATTTAAGCAATGGCAAGCGCGAGGCCAGGAAAACAAAGAAAAACTTGCAAATGCCAAAAAACGAATCCAAGACTTATTTTTTTAAAAAATGGGACTATTGGTTGACCGACCAAAACCTGGTTTTGGAAGTACTAATGACGGCAACACTGCTCGCCGTTTTTTTGAGAATGCTGCTAAAGCTTCGGAAATTACAGGCATTAATCAAGATTTGATATTTAGATTAAGAGTAATTTTATTAACAATTTCTAGCGGCTTTCATATTAAAATCGATAGTTTTAAGGATTACTGTCATGATACGGCCAGAAAATTTGTAGAATTGTATCCGTGGTACAATATGCCAACTTCCGTGCATAAAATCTTAATGCACAGTTCTGATATAATATCATATTTTTTGGTTCCAATTGGGCAATTTGCAATCAAGAAATAAAGATATTAAAAGATTCAGAGAATTTCATGCACGGAAGTTTTCAAGAAAACAAAATATGGAAGATATATTTTGTAATCTCTTAATATCGTCTGATCCTTTAATCTCCAATATGAAAAAATCATCTGCTAAAAAGCTTAAACAATACCCTTTAGAAGTTTTGGCATTTTTTGATGAACCAACAATTTCTGCTGATGAAAGTGATAGTGAAGATATTGATTGATTTAAATTATTATTAAGATAGGTTAGGCTTTACTATTATTACAAAGTTATTGTTAAGTAAGCTCTGTATATACTTTACATACATAAATATATTACTCTTAACATGTATTTTAATTGCTTATTTTTACACACAAAGCAAAGGTTACTTATAAAATTAAATAGCACAAAAACAAACAAATCACAACTTTATTTAGTAATTTATAATAAGAAATTTTATTAAACTCAGGTACTTATATTATCAAAAGTCTCAACATTTTGAATTTTATTTCAAAAATTTTCCATATTATGAATTTTAAACTCTTAACTGAAAAATTGTTGAAATAATAACATTCTGAAATTTTTTTAAGGAAATGCGTACTTACGCAGCGCCTATGTAATGCGCAATGAACCCAAGGGGGGCGGGGGGATTTAAAAAATGTTTAAAATGAACGTGTTATCTTAGTTTTAACATTTTCTTATGATTAAATATGTTTGTGGTTCATATCAGCACTACTACTATTTATGGCCGGCTTTTCCCCGATTTTCGCCTGAGTGCGCCGTGACATACGTATTGTATTAATGTACAATATGCTTTCACATACGGCATATGTAATACGGCATGGATAATATGATGCCAATAATACGAATACGATAAGTACGAATTCTGATGGCCGATACAACCTAAACGCAGTCGGTAGAACTAGGACTGTTCGGTGCGATACAAATTTATACGAATACGAAAAGATTTTTACGATTCGTATGAGTTGACAGTACAGTAAAATTCGTATCAGTGATACGAATCAAACGAATACACTCATCTCTAATTCGCATTCACTTCAAAGCGAACAAATCTTTCGCCTTTTACTAATGATAGTTAGACTTACACCATCTTTTACCATATGTACGGAGATGCAGGTTTAGGCTACTTTGGTACTGAAGTAACAATAAATGTTTTTGCAAAACATGAAACATTACAGTACATCTGATTTGTTTTGTTAAATTAGTACTATCAAACTTTAAGTAGGCGAAAAAACTCAAACTCTAGGTCTCAACAGTCATATAATTAATTTTAAATGCTCAAAAACGGTTACATGTTTTGCTTAAACAGTTAGGATCATCAGACCTGAACGGTGGAAGGCTAATAAAACATACACACGCTACCAACCAGCTATATGATAACACTCTATACAGAGCTGTAAATTATATAACTGTATTTTTTTCGCCTGTTTAAAATTATATTGGGGTTTCTTTAAGTGAAATGGACTAACTCTTTAAAAGACTATACAGTGCTAAATCTGTTAAAAATAAGTGTAAAATATATGTGGAGTATAGACTCTACGTCCCATAAATAACAAACAACCCATAAGTGCTTACGTTTATTGTCATTTGTCGGTAGAAAAGGGGAATTTTATACAGAAAAATATGAATTTACGACTCTTTTCTGACTAAAGTCACCCTAAGATTCTGATGTTGATAATAAAGCTAAACTGCTTTCTAAAATATTTAATTTTAAATATGTAGGCTTTTATTTTAACTATAAAAACAGTTTTAATTTTTTATCAAAAAGTTCATTTTAGACTAGTAAAAAACTGCAACATTTTAAGATCCATGACAAGATGACAAGTTTTCTACTTGTATATTTCTTTTGCCTTATAGAAACCTAAGCAAAAAATAATAACATATTATGTTCTTAAAAAATGAGATTAATCATAAATCATTTAAATCAGCTTCCTTGCTCAATAAATTTAGATCAATAAGTGACAAAACATTCGTTTCAGGTACTATACATTAGTTTTTTTTATATTAATAGATGTTTAACAAAAGACTTTAGGTATTTTGTATATTTTGTTTTGTAACTCCTAGGATAGAAGTATAATATTACATTATTGCTCTGTGATTGACTATAAGCTTTTATTATTATGTCATATATAGACGTTATTAATTCCTCCTGAATATGGATTTCTGCTCGTTCTATACCTAACACTATGGCCGCATTAAACTAAGTAATAATTAAAGTTGTCGGCACAAAGCACGCACCAATAACTTCCTGTTATTCTCTCTATACTGCGGCTTTGTGAGATCTAATAGAACTAGTCGAAAGTTTATGTGCGCCCACATAACTTATGCAAAAGTCCGGGCGCGCCTTTGAAGTTATCTGCACCACGACTGAATTTGGTTTCTTGTCATGCGTTTTGTTACTTTGAAACTCACATTTATTTATCTAGATTAAAATATACATTTTTACATCTACTTAACTAATGGGCGGAGGTGGAGAGATTGTCGGAGCAGGAGATCAGTCCTGTCCCAGTGTTTCGTCGGGAGGTGGTACCGAGCATTAAGAGGGGGCTTAGGTGGAGTTAGAGATTCGGATCAGGTTTTTTTCCTTCAACTTTGATGACGTCTTTCTTTTAAAGTAGTAGGTTTTATTCAATAAATTAATAAATTTAAGCATTTGTCTCGATATAATCTTTTAAAAAGCAAATTTTCTAAATAAAGAAAGTAATAAAGAAAAATATGAAATTTATTGACCTATTTTGACAGAATGTTTAATGGTGAAGCTTATAGTAACATTTTTCTTATCATTATTTTAAATTATGTTTTTTATAATATTATCTAAAAATGAAGAGGCTTCATTTCAAAATTGATTAGATAGACCTTATATTAGATTTTAGGTTAAGTTTTAGTTTGTTAGATTTCTATCATTATTTTTAACTTTATATTACTAACAGAAAACAAGACATATTTAAAAAATATATAAAACTATATCTAAATCTTTTAAAATAGCTTAATTTAATTCTCGGTGTATCCCATCCAACCTTTAGAAAGACCAAGAGATCTTGCTTACTTGAAACTTTTCATTTATATGTTCCTACGCAATTAATAATTACTTGGGCTCATGAAGCTGGCACTCGGTGTGTCTTTGGTATAAAAATAAAAGCAATAGATGTATTGGACGGTCTTGGATTTATCGAAGACTGCAGGCTGGTTTTCAAGAGTTTCGGCAGTCGTACACTCCTATCTTTATATATCATTAAAAACCTGTTAAATATCAGACAAACTCTAAATAAGTTTCTTAATCTTCTTGTGTAAAAAATATTTTAATATGTTTATTTTATGTTTTTTTCTGATGCAGTACTTTTTTTATTTTACTTGTGTTATGTTATTGTGATAAAATATTAATAAATTTTAATTTTATTTAAATTGACTAAGCTTCTTTACTTGTCGAAAAACCATTCTTGAGTATCTAAAAAATTATGAACTTGCTATAAGTTAAAAACTTTATTTTAAAGAAATATGAGAATGTAAGTTTTAATGCAGTACTTATTATTATTTATAATCAGGTTGCGCATTTTACTTCGCTTATCTAATAAGCCCTTGTTTTAGACTTGCAATGTTCTTAATGTACATGTACTAGTCAGTAGTACTTTAAGCTTAAGGATGATAATATACTAGTATAATACTGTACCTTATATATTTTATTTTAACTAAATTACGCATATTCCGAGTATGTAATACAATTTATTGTATGTTTATTCTGTTCCATATTATATTAATATAGAAATTTTGTTTTCAGATTTTCGACTACTGTTAAAGTCGCTAGTAACATAGTTAAATTAAAAACATTTTATAAATGCCATTGCAGTGTATAATTCAATAATTCAGACACTTAAAGATTTTGAAAAAATGGAACTTAAAGACGAAAGGTATCTTCACGAAGGTAAATTTGTTTAAACATTGTCTATGTTAAAGTCTATGTTATAAAGTACGTATTGCAAAATAAATTATGAGCTTGATAAGAGTGTAGTAGCTATAATTAAAATTGTGAGAAAAACCTATGCTAATTCCATTTTTATTTAATACTACACAATATAGAAATTTGCATTGGTATAGTTCCAATAGTATAGTAAATTATATCCTGTTATAGATGACTACTGTCCTGCAATTTACAAAATGGTTTTTAAGACACTACACAATGAAATATTAAAGAAGTTAATAAGATTGCTAATGATTTTAAGAGCAGCACATTCAGTTATCAACGTAATATTTTTATTCGTGTTCTTCAGCCCTAAAACACTATTGCAATATGGATTATTTGAATGTTTTTCTATTTGCGTAAGTATGAAATGTTCATCGTTATACAAAATTGAATTACATTTTTAAATAATCAATTAGGAGATTTTGTGAATTTATTTTCTTAAATAAAGTCACAAAATCTCCTAATTGATTATTTAAATATATTTATAAAATCTTTTAATAGTAGTGTAAATGTCCATACTTAGACGAGTAAAACTATAAAGGTTAAGTTAAATTATTGTTCTTCCTACCATAAAATGCAAAATATGTTTAAACTAATGTATTATGCATTTCGGCTGTCAGCCATCATCATATACCAAAAAAACGCAGAAATTATAAATTTCTAATCTTAATAAAACGCATCACAAAAGTCTTCAAATTCTGATAAACACTAATTTTATGGTACTGACAAAAAATATATTATTATTAAAATATTACAAACAATATATCTAGAGACATCCGTGTTGAGTAGATGCAAGAAGTTAAAAATTCGATACAGGTTAGCTATAGGCATTTACAATAATTTATGTGAAATAGAACAAGGAACGAGAAGAAACTCCTGCCAACCAATAAGCATTATAAGGGAAACTATTTTTGGATAAACAGAGAGGAAATTAAACAGAGAAAAAATGATTTATTTACAAGGGCTAATTGAGTGTAAAAATCGCAAGCTATCAAAGTTGGTCTATTCATTGACGAAAATAAAGTTAGGAAATTTAATGGCTCTATTTATTTCAAAAGCCTCTAATAAGTCCGAATTCAACCTTCAAAGTTATGACTTGACTCCAGAGTATGGTTTGCGAAAAAAGAATTGGTGTTTTTTATAAAAGTATTTTTATTTAAATTATTAGTCTCAGGTAATCATTTACTCCGACCTGAATCAATAAATGCATCTTTTAAATCCATTAACTTAAGTTAAATTTACCCCGTCCTGATAAGAGACTTATCTCTAAACAACAATAAGTAACAGTCAATAAGTTTTTGGATTACAACTTTACTTATAATAACAATAATAGCCAATCTTACCATATAACCACTACTCAAGTTCTAAAAAGGTACGCTTATAATATACACCAAAACCAAAAATTTGCTAAAAAATAATCGAGTAAACTTCTATTTAACGATAATAATGTATTACACACCATACATTATTATCGTGGGACTTTTAAACAAGCCTAAAATAAACAAAATTGAGTCTTTTTAATGCTATAGCCATTTAAACAATTGCATTTTCACTACCTGCTCCTACTTTATGAAGGTCGGTACGCTAATGAATATTTCACCAAAATAAAGGAAAATATTCCAATGTTTCAAATTATGTAAAAAAAGATATCTTAAACTGACATTTTTTGAAGAAAGTAACCTGGTGGGCAAATTCCAAACTTAATGTGAGATTAACAGTTCCCGAGATATAGCCGCGATCCACGTTTAGTGAAACATCCTTAATATATAAATTAGAAATTTGGTGGATTTTAACTTAAAGTACTTATTGGTTACTTATAATATACTTTTTGTGAAAAAATAATTTGGCTTTTGTAGTAGAGTTTAAATATCAAGATATTCCTTTTAGAAAAGATATTCGTTTGCATTTTATTGCTAAAATGTCTATCATTCCTTATACCTTAAGAAAAAAAATCGCATGGTGTGGATGGTAGTTAGGGATGGCAATTTTATTATCCTACCTTCACATGCAAGTAACACTAATTTTGTAAAAAAAAAAATTTTATTAGTAAAATGACTTTATTTTATTAACTAATTAATAATCACACATTAAAAAAAAATAATAAAAACTAAAGGTCATTATATTGTCATAACCAGCAACCTACTATGCATCTGTACTTTTTTCCTAGATTATTATAGATTATAGCGTGTGGTTGCAATAGCGCATATTTCGATGTTTTACTTGAAAACCGACCGTATAGGACTGCGTTCCTAACAACATGCTATGACATTTTACGGTTTTAAAAAAAAAATGTTTATCAGAATTTTAAAGACAAAATGCTACTTAGTTCACTGATATCTATTACTTTCTTAGGAAGTTATCTACAACTTTCATAGAATAGAGGAAGAAAAGAATGTTTTTTCGATTAGATTAGACTTTCTTGAAATATCTTGGGGTAAATGCTATTTTAATTTCAATGTTTCAGTACACTTAGTTCTGTATTAAAGAGCTCTATGTAAGAGCGTGTTGCGCAGATATTTTAAAATTAAAAATAAAATACTTCCTTTGGGAGTTTTTGAACAAAACTTTTACTGATTATTATTAAACTTGTTGTGTATATGTCAATTAGACAAAAATTTGGAAAATATTTTTTTGGAAAACCACTCCTAACTATGGTCCGCACATCACGATTTTTTGACGACCAAGCAATGTTGCTTTCTTAAGGAATAAGGAATGATGTAAGATCGATGTTACATTTTAGCATTAAAGTGCACAAGGAAAGACACGATAGAATCGTTTCTAAATTCCACCATTATCTATAGTCAAAGTAATGAAAACGGTCGTCAAGCTCAGCGATAATATGTCGAGTTGTATTCAGGACTCGTCGTCACCAACGTTTGCAGGCACTTTCGAGATGTATAAACTCTGCAAAGACGCAAAGTTAACTGCGAAGTCACCAGAAACAAATACTCAAAAAGTTGCCTAAATATGAAATGTAATCAACTCCACTGTATTTAAATTGTATCCGTTGTAATTGTAACGTGTGCAAGCTCTATCACCTGGGGACTTTTTTTTAGAGCCTATTATTTGCCATTAAATGCTTTCCAAAATCGCTTTAATTCGAAATTATTAAATATGAATTTTTATTCACTAACAGAGCTGTTTATGGATGACACTGTATACAATATTTCCATAATAATCACATATTGATCGCCGGTTTCTTCAGTCTTTCTACTCTTGTCAAAAATGTTGATTCCCTCGAAGAATCAAACTATACCCAAATGTGAGTTATAACAAATATACCAGCAATATTATTTGCTTGAATACGACAATCAATCAGGCGAAGAGTTAAATCTTGTGTCACGTCTGAGGGAAGTCCTTTTAAGCATTGTAGCTCTGCGCCTATTTAAATTGTATTAGTGTTACTTTGTATTATTGTTCTGATTTCATGCCATTTTATTAAAGAGTTCTTGATATTGATTAAAAAAAAATACCTGTGAAAATATTTTATTCGTAGCATAAAAATGGTGCATATTATGAATGTACTAAATTAATTATAAAAAAATACAATTTTAAATTAATTAAGTAATGTATTAATTATTAATAATATTATCGATGCTAAAGTCATGGAATTCTTCACCGAATCCATGAGAAATTATCTGACCGAAATTGACAATATCTCACTTAAGAGAGCCATTTATCAAGAAGATAGCTTCAGCGCATTGTGGTTTTGTCTCGCGCTGAACTCCTTGTCAGCTACGTTGAACTCTAATCTAAAATCACTAATAGTTACTGTTACTGTTTATCTGTTTTATATGGATGAGCTGAAAATATACGCTGCCACACAACAATACCCAGAGTCAATCATGTGGCTCATTTCCAAGATTAGTGGAGATATAGGTATGACACTGGGAGCTAGCAAATGCCAAACATTACCGTAAAAAAGGTAAACTCGCAGAAAGTCGTGAAATTGGACTTGAATGATAATACTACTATATCGGCGATAAGTTAGAGCCCATATAAATATCTGGCATACCTTCAATAATAAAAATACCGGATTGAACACAATGCTATCAAGGAAAAACGAGTCGTTCATTGAACACAGACAGAGCTAGAAAACATCAACAGACCCATAAGAACAAAAATGACTTTACATAGAATTTACCACCCCAAGGCCTCAAACAACGAATAATACTGCCATGTGAATATGGAGGCAGAGGAATCTTTGACGTCGTTCAGCAATATGCGAAACAAATATAATCTTATAGAAAATATTTTTAGAAAAAGAGTAACACAATACAGAAGCAGATGTAAGAATGACATCCCTGTATCTCACTGATTAAAACTACTTACCTTTCGCGAACATAAAAACTTAACGACGAAAAGAGAACTCAACTGCTGTCCAAAGAGTTATCCAAAATGATTTAAGGCGGGATAGTGTCGGCTTCTGTGCATTGGATGAAGATTGAAGCCAATGTATTCAACACCAGAAATCATCAAAAATATTGAAACAACAAATAGAGCCTGACAACTGTAGAAAGTGCAATATCCAAACTGAAACAATAGAACACATTAAAATAATATGGATGTACACAATTAGCAAACACAAAATACTTAGAGTGACAAAGTGGCTGAAATTATTTACCAAGAGCCACTGAAGACACACCAATTTAATTATGACTATAACATAAGAGGCATATTAAATGTTAATAAAGTAACAAAAACGGCTCAAGGTAACAAATAGCTCAGATATTTGAATCTCTTACAATTCAATATTTAGGCAAAAATTAAAGAGATAATTAAAAAAGACGAACCTCTTAAACGCGAAATCAAGAAACTCTGGAAGCTAACGCGCGTCGAAATTGTCCCGTTAGTGATATCAGGGATTGGTCTCATCCCGAAGAACCTTAAAAAGAACACAACGCACATCCTAAGATCAGTTTTGGAAGCGTGAACCAGCGTATGTATCCTGCTGTGAAAGCCGATACATCACTTGTAATAAACTGAGTAAACTCGAGTATATTAAAAAAAATAATAATAATAAATTGTTTATTTGCCACTGCTTACATGATACTAATAAATAATAAGACTATTACAACGAAGATAAGGGGGCTAAAGTAAGGGCTTAGTAAGGGGTAAAATAAGAGGGCTGAGGGTGAAAGGGTAAGTGAACTGAATGGAGGGGTAACTGTTTTCAACAATTTTTTTTTTGATTCCTTAGATACCTATGGCCATTGTAAATTGTAACATTATCTTTATTTAACACTTACCCAGAAATTAATAAATATTAGAATGTAAGTAAGTATGTATATCTATACAAAATAATACTAATATTCACATTCTATTATTAATTATTTAATTAATATGAGATACTATTAAAATATATTTGGCACTTAAAATTTGAATTGATGTCAAAATCTAGCTAAAAATATGTCTTTAATAAAAATTTTGCTTATCAACATAAATTAGTATTTTAACTAGCGGAACATAAACCACGCGTCAGTTCATGCCAAAACATATTGAGTGCCTTTATCATATTAAAATTCACTTTCACGTTTTGACTCCAATGTTCTCACATTTGTTTCCCTACAGTTGCAGTAAGAATACGCCTATTGAAAACTATATTAAGTACTATTTATATGATTTTTTTGATAAAACTACGTTAGCCAAATAATTAAGAGCACCCAATTTGCCTAATTTACTTTAATTTACCGTGACAAATTAATATACATCTTATCAATATTTTTCTATAAAATCAATCTAAAACTAACACTCCTTCTTTCCTTTTTCACATCTCATCTGTTAAGAAAAAAAAACGAAAGATCTGGTGTAATTTATCGATATATTTTTTTTACCAATTACAACTGAAAAAGTACCCCTAAAGAACTAGACATCGTATACTGAATTATATAAGAAATAATTAAATTTCTATTCAATTATAATTTTATATTCCTTTCGCCTTCTAAATCTACCAGAATTAAACTGGCCTAAGAATTGTGAAAATTATTCTTCGCATCTCCGTTCTTCTATGATCTAAATGGTAGGTATTCATATTTTAGTGAATCACGCACTGTGTTAAAAGTAAACAAACTTTTTTGCTGGTCCCGCAAACCCGTGCCCTGCTTTAGTTCAAATTTAAGTGCCTTCACGTACGGTGTTTATTTCTCGGTGTGATAATTTCGGTTGAAACCTATTACGAAAAACTTATTATTTTGTATTAACGTTAAGTGATCTGTTTGGAAAGACAATTACGGTCAGACTCCTCTTCAGAATTGCAAGGTACAAATTAATGATAAAAATTGAGTGTAACGTGTGAATTGACTATAGAAATTCCTGTACACATTTTGTGTGAATACTAAGTTATAAAGGGTGTAGTTGTCTTGACTACAAGAAGCCTGTACACGTCTTGTGTACCTACCATGTTATAATGGGTGTAGTTGTCTTGACTACAAAAAGCCCGTACACGTCTTGTGTACCAAATTATAACGAGTCTAGTCTTTTGGGTTACATAAGCATATAGTCATAGTACTTCAAAAGATATTGCGTATTTAATGGCTTAGTTATTTTAATCAAATATAAAAGCTCCTTCATACACATATTTAGGTTTATATTTACCTTGACTGCGTTAACTTGAAGAAGAATTCAGTTTATGCAAATTTGTTTTCTTATTTTTTCTTTTCTTTCGGTGTTTTTGGCATTTTGTCAGAAGTATTATTATGTTGCTTTTACGGTTTTAGATTCCACTGGAAGTTCAGAGTCGGAATCAGACAGAGAGCCTATAGTAGAGCAAAGTTCTCATCAGGGTGAATCGCCAACACCTGGGGAAAATCGGATAGTTGAGCCCCAAGATCCGAAACAAAATGCGGAGGTTGTAGATTTTACAGAATTGCTGGGTAAAAACCCAAGCACTCCATCAATTAAGGGCATAAAATTGCATGATGAATTAGTGACTAGATGGTCTACATTCCTAACAACTGGGGTTCCATTGGAAACAAGAAAAGAATTAATTTTAAAATACCCCTGTCCAGAAAATTGTCCTTACTTACCTCCTCCAAAACTCAATGAGGAAATTAATTCTATCTTAACGCCTCAGATAGGTAAAAATTATAAATTTTTTGTTGCGTTGCAACAGCAACAGCAACTTTGTGCCGATCTAGCAGCTGTAGGCTCTGTTTTGACAGAAAAATTGCTAGAAGCAGCTCCCGGTAGTAATAACAAGATAATTCAACAATTATCGGATGCTTCTTTACTTTTTTTAAATGTGCAAAATGCTATATCCCTGAAAAGAAAATTTGAGATAAATCCACTCATTAACTTTGAAGCAAGAACAGCTGCGCAACATAGTGTTATCGACGAATACTTGTTTGGCAGTGAATTTGTAAATAAAATCAAGTCATGTGTCAGACTGTGATTCAAACAGGACAAAGTATAAAGAAGCCCAGTAAAAAAGTGGTTATGCCGACAAGTCAGGAGCCTGGACCGTCAGGAATCGGTTTTTTAAACTACAAGCGCCCCCTTTACAATACCAAGAAAAAACAAGGGAGGAGGGACCCACTTCCTCGTCATCAGGATACCGGAGAAAACCATCATCGCCGACAGAGGGTCGCAGTCGCCCTCGTCAGTATTATCGTCGATCCACGAACTCCGCCAGATAGAGGTACAACATTTTTCTGGCCGATTAAAAAAATTTAAATACCAATGGTTAAAACTTATATTTCTAAGATTTTAGACTGGGTTACCGGGATTAAATTGCCTTTCCATTCAAGACCCAAAAATAGATTATTTATTATGAATAATAATTGTACCCATAAAAGCGCTTATTTAAAGGAAATAAAATCATTACTGGAAAAAAGGGTTATTTCAAGATGTACATATAAAAACAATCAGTTTCTCTCTTCATATTTTCTGATTAAAAAGCCAAATGGAAAATATCGTTTTGTTCTTAATTTAAAGAAATTAAATACCTTTATTGCTGTAAAGCACTTTAAATTGGAAGATTATCGAACAGTTAAGAAATTATTATCAGAGAATGATTATTTAACAAAATTAGACTTAAAAGACGCATATTTTTTGTTACCCATAGCGCAAAGATATCGAAAATATTTGAGGTTTAAGTTTAATAATGAACTTTTTGAATTTAATTGTGTTCCTTTTGGGTTGAATGTAGCACCCTATATTTTTACTAAAATAATAAAAGTAATGGCCACCTACTTGCGAGCGTTAGGCTGTAAATTAGTTATATATTTGGATGACATTTTAATTATGTCAAATAGCTTTATTGAATGCCTAAAATTTAACAAATTGGCTTTAGCCAAACTTACTTCACTAGGGTTTGTCATACATTTTGAAAAAAGTATATTAACACCAACTAAAGAAATAACATACTTAGGTTTTGTATTTAATACTTCCTCTATGAATATGTATCTACCAGAAGAAAAAATATCAAAATTAAAAAAGCTAATTTTAAAGTTTCAAAGCAAAGTTAGGTGCAGAATCGGAGACTTTGCTTCTTTTGTGGGAAAATTAGTGTCAGTGTCACCAGGATTAAATTACGGTTGGTTACACACTAAACCATTTGAAATTGTTAAACTAAAAAATCTAAAATGCAATAACATGAATTATAACAGAAATATGTTAATTCCTCATTATTTAAGGATTGAATTTAATTGGTGGTTTCAAAACATCACCAACAAAGACAAAAATTTAAAGCAACCTCCCTTTAATTTCAAAATATTTTCAGATGCTTCTACCTCTGGTTGGGGTGCATTTTGTAAAGGAGAGGGAGCGAAAGGGTTTTGGAACAGTATAGAACAAAATCAGCATATAAATATTTTAGAACTTCAAGCGGCTTTCTATGCCTTAAAATGTTTTGCAAAAAATATAATTAACTGTAATATTCTTCTTAGGTTAGACAATATTACTGCTGTTGCTACAATAAATAGAATGGGAAGTACAAGATATAAACAATTAAATAATAAATCTAGGGAGCTATGGGATTGGTGCGAAAAAAGACACATTTTAATTCGGGCCTCATATATTAATACAAAATTAAACATTTACGCTGACGCCTTATCTAGAATAACATCAACAGAAACTGAATACGAATTAAACCCAAGTGCTTACGCAGAAATAACAGTCTCTTTCGGCTCACCGAAAATTGACCTTTTTGCAACTAAGCAAAACACTAAATGTGTAAGATATATTTCATGGGGTCCAGATCCGGAAGCAGTATAGTACTTGTTATAAGAAATGGTGGGAATTTTGTAATTCTATTAATCATGACCCCTATATATACAATTTAGATTTCTTATTAAAATTTCTTCTAAAAGCTCATAATGAAGGACTTTCTTATACATCAATTAATACTTACAGGTCTTCTCTTGCCTTAATTCTAAAATTTTGTCCGCAAGACTTAATTGTTATAAAACGTTTTTTAAAGGGCCTGTACAACAAAAGACCTTCTGCTCCAAAATATTCCGTTACTTGGGATCCTAGTCCAGTTTTAACGTTCTTAAGCGGTTTATTTCCCTTAGAATCCCTTAATCTTAAAGATTTGAGTCAAAAACTTGTCACTTTATTAACTCTAACATCTGCAAGTAAAATGCAAACAATATCAAAAATATATTTGGAGCATATAACACATAAGGTAGATAGACTTGAAATAAGGATACCCGGGAAAATTAAGACATCCGGTCCTAAAAGGTTACAACCATGTTTAGTATTCCCTTATTTTAAAGAAAATCCTGCCTTATGTGTTGCAAAAACTTTGGAATTTTATATTCAAGTAACGTCCCCCTATAGAAAAAGATCGGATGCCCTAATTATAACGTATAAAAAACCTTTTCATACGGCATCTACCCAGACTATTAGTAGATGGGTTAAGGAAATCCTTCATAGGAGTGGTATAGACACAAATATATTTTTGGCTCATAGTGTAAGGCATGCTGCTGCGTCAGCAGCTTATAGGTCCGGCATAAACATAGACAATATTAAAAATTCAGCGGGTTGGACAGAAAAGTCCTCGGTTTTTGCGCGATTTTATAATCGCCCAGTAGTTCCCGATGCAAGAGACTTTGCGAATTGTATTATTAGAGGTAAAAATAATAAAACTTCAATCTAAAAAGATATACTTTACATTTATTATTATTATTTAGATGTATTAGATTACAGTTTTTCGTTTAGTTTGAATTACTTCGTTTGCATTTGTTCGCATATTATATATATTATAGCTTATATTAGCCTGTAAGTTATCAGTTTTAATATGTTAATACCAAAATTAATTTTTTGTTATTATATAATTCCAGAATCGCACTATGAGTAATTGCTTTTAACATCTACCATTTAGATCACAGAAGAACGGAGATGCGAAGAATAATTATTAGATTGATCGACTTACCTGTAAGGATGATCAATCTTGATTATTCGAGCATCGAAGTTCTTCTGTGATAAGGCCCTTCCACCACTATGCTTACCCACATAGTGCGATTAAGGTTCAGCTATAAATTTGAACTAAAGCAGGGCACGGGTTTGCGGGACCAGCAAAAATGTTTGTTTACTTTTAACACAGTGCGTGATTCACTAAAATATGAATACCTACCATTTAGATCACAGAAGAACTTCGATGCTCGAATAATCAAGATTGATCATCCTTACAGGTAAGTCGATCAATCTATTAATTATGATTGATACTAGACATATTTTCAGCTTTTTTTTATTCACAAAATGAATGTGGCGAATGCCGATAAAAAAATTTAGCGTTATGAGAGAGAAATATTAAAATTGAAGCGATTTTTTCCGGAAACAGCCCTTGTCAATTCTTTTTTAATATTGTCACAAGAGAGCGGGAACAGGAATAAATAGATTACGACTAAAATATTCCACAAAATCAGCATACGTATAAAATAAAAATAAGATAAAAATCTAGTGTTTCCACAAAAACAGTCCATGTCTCGACAAAGGCTTTTTTTATTAGAAATATACTTAATGCGCAGTGTAAAGCTAATACTGTATCCACAGGCATATTATGCTTTAGTTACTGGTAACAAAATGAGTGAGACAGAAGAGTAAGTGCCCGTTAAAAGTGTTCAGAAAGTAAAAACAGAGTTGGTTGCTAAAAAGAAAAAGGTGCAAGGTGAAGCACATTAATCACAAGGGAAGAGCAATTGAAGCAAAGAAAGTTGGTCCAGATTTCAAGTGAGTAAATTAAATCATTTTCATAGATGTAGAATTATTAATATACTATCATGGGCTTACAAGCCAAACGTACACGTAAGTCATTTAGAAAAATGTTATTCTCACATTAAGTAAGTTTCAGTGTATAGAATGGTTATTTTAACATCAATTTTGACTTTTTGTACTTTTTGCTTATAACTTTACATACAGTTATTTTATTTCAAAACGAATCACTCTTAAGAACTTCTAAAAAAAAATACGCAAGTTAAAATTTACAGAGGGACATTTAATTTTATATTTGACAAAGTTCTGTCAAACAACTCTTCATTTTCAGCTAACCTCACTTTGATATGTCAAATGAGAACTCTATCGTGCGACAAATCGTTTGACGTACCAGCGAATAGTGAACTAAAATGCCTGATTATAATGAATATTTTATTGACGTCATACTTTCGTATGCCAAATGGCTATGACCAAATGGCTACTACCAAATCACCCAACCCTTATAAAAATCTGATTAAAAAAAAACAGTTTATAGACCTATAAATAGCAAGAGTGTAAAAATGTGTATAAAAAATAAACAATTTAATTAGTTCATAGAATTGATTTTAAGTGCTTAAAATGTGCTCCGTTATTCGCAAGATAATAATAAAGTTTTAAAATTCGACTTTATAAGTGTTCGTATGTTAATGTCTCTATATTCGTGAGTAATTCGATCCTTTAAGTCATTAATATTTTCAGATAGTGTTTCGTAAGCTTTTTAAATACCCCAGCGAAAAAAATCTAATAGTGTTAAGTCTGTCGATCGTGCGGGTCATTCAATTGCACCAAGCCTGACAATCTACACCCCTGAAAACCGTTCATTAAGCCACTCTTGAACTGTCAAGGCGTAGTGCGAACTCCTCCGAACTGGAACTCCCCAGTTCCATCTTGTTGGAAATACAAATTATTTTCATTTAGTATCGCAACATTAATTTCATCCACGTAAAAATATTTCGACTCAATGAACTGCTTATTATCATACATTACCATATTGATAAATCACTTCAACTTGAAAACAACTATAAAGCAACCATTTGATCTACCAAAGTATAAGTTATAAAAATGTCTTTTATTACCACACATTTTTGCTTACTATTCGCCTATACGTCAAACGATTTTGTTTTTTTTCGGTTTGGTTAGATACGGAGATTATACACCCTTTAAAATAATGGCTCACACTTAGGGCAGCGATTTGAAATACATTAGTTTTAGGCCGATATCAATTATTCCCAGGATTTTTGGTCACTATTCGCTGGTACGTCAACCGATTTTTTTTTCAATGTTGAATCGATATTTTAATGCTGCTTACAATGATGTATCATTTGGAGTTCCTATTTGACATACCAAAGTGAGGTTAAGTGAAGGTGAGGAGCTGATTGGCAGAACTTTGTCAGATATAAAATTAACCGTCCCCCTGTATATCTAAATTAACGTGTTTTTGTTTAAGAAGTTATTAAGGATGATGTCTTTTAAAATTAAAGCACTGTATATGTTTTAATTCATACAAAGAAATGTTTTTTTCATCATAGAACCTGAGAGACACAGAATATTAGAGCAGTTCTACTCACTACCAACTAGAAATTTACGAGCCAGCCATCTAGCAAGCTTAATCAAAACATTGCCTGTAAAGCAACGAACGAGCCGAAAAGTAATATCTAGAGTGAAGATGATTCCACTAAAGAGCAGAATGGAAATATGAAAATTTTTTCATTCTGTTTCCTTCTTCTACCACATCCGTTCGAAAACACCCCTTTTTCAACTTAAAGATATGTAGAAATCCTCTTGAAGTAATTTCTTGCGCGAGGCTAAGTCGCAGTATTATCTACCAGAAACACTTATAATAAATAAAATGTATTATCTTCTTGGAAAAGTATAAATGAAACATATCCTACAAGGTTTATTGTAAGGTACAACTTAATTTTACATTAAATTTGGTTTGTTAAGAACTGACATCTGCAAATTTTGTGACAACATTCAGCAAAAGATAGAGGCAAATGAAGACAAAGAAATAAGAAAGTAGAAAAGAAGCTTTTTATGCTTTCAAACAAAATTAGAAGCAATATTCTAAAGAGAACAAGGCTACTGTCATTAGTTTCGATTTTATGCAAAATTGCCGTTGCCTTATAAGAACCACTATGTTTTTTTATGCCAGACAGTTGTGGTATTAAGTCTTGGTATACCCGACTTATCAAACGATTCGGCTTCAAGGTACGTATATAATGAGAGTATAGGAAAAAAAGGACAAAGCTATTTTCCTTTAACTTGTTCCACTTTCTACGATATGTGAACAATACGACGGACACTATTGATAAAAAAAAAATTACAAATTTTGTAGACAAAGCCGAAATAATAAAAAAACATACAAAAGATCACAATAGAGAAAACGTAAGATATAAATACTCATAAATACAGACTTTAACTCTTTGTACAATAAAGTAAAAATTGTACGCGATCACCAAATACATATAAGTAAAGTATATCTAGTACAAAAAAAAGCGAAAAAAGCAAGTAAAGTAAAAAGTTTAAATAAATGAACTTTTAAAACGTTCTAAGATTATTTACTAAAAAAATGGTTCACGGCATTTAATGCTCTCCACAGCAAGTGTGATTTTTGATTTCAAATAGCAAATGATTGTGTTTTTGCAATATATAGCATAGAGCTTTTAACTAACTCTGACCGTGGGGTTGGAAGATAAAAATCATACTCCCCACTCCTAAGTCGGTTATTGTGAGATGGCCTTTCGGGAATTGTTGAGACATGCTTGGATTCAAATATGAATAAGAAGGAAGAATTAATATTTTATATTTTTTAAAGAATTCTTGATAGGCTGAATCTCAGTGAATAACGAACAGCTTTCCTTTGTAGTTTAAAATTGCGCTCAAATTGAGTCACACAACACGTACCCCAAAATGGAAGGGCATATTGGAGATGCAACTCAAAAAGGGCGTAATATAATATTCTAGGCGTTATAAGTTTTACTCCCTGGAAGCCGAGTACAAAACATGAAAAGCTTAACTTTTTGGATAAGGTATTGATTACGTTATTCTTGTAAGACAAGACTTTTGTTTTAGAAATGTGAAGGCACAGAATATTAGAATCGCTCTACGATTTAATGGTGACTCATCATATCATTTCATACGGTTCTGTGTAGTGCCTTAATATCCGGGTTGCGCCAAGTAAAACTTGTATCGTTCGTAAACAGACAAATTTTACCGCTATTTCCAGACTAGCGTTTATAAAAAGTAGAAACAAAATAGGACATGTAATTCTAAACCTATTCACTATCACCTCTTTTATGCTGCGGAATAATAATTGCCGTCTTCAGGCATCTTCCAAAAACTCTATGTGGAAATGACTTATTTATTAAATGCATAAGATGGTTTAAGGTGCATTCTAGCAGATTTGAAAATATTTTTAGGGTAAGCCCATCTGTCCCAGATAATGTTTTGTTTCTAATGTTATTTATTGTACTGCGAAGCTCTGCTTATACTAGGGGCGTAAAAAAAACTGCATACATTTTCATTAAAGAGTTATTAGGAGGTTTCCTAATAAGCTTGCTTGAACGCCATTATATCGGCCTCTTGTTTTGATGAATCCTCTAAAAGTTCAATCTTTGTTAGATTCATGTCCGATGTTAACGAAAAAGGAGAATAGGGCCTTTAATGAATCATTTACATCCGACAAAAATGAAGATTCTGAAAGCCAAATTGAAATAGAGTCTGACGATAGTAGTAAAGATATGAAGCTTTTCATATCTTTACTACTATCGAATATAAAGCTTTTCAATATTTCTACGTCACATTGTTTGAAAAACAAAATAAACTTATGAATTAAATAAACAAATGGAGTTTTTTGATTTTGAAATTTAGTAATGCTTATTACTTGAAAGTTCCAATTTCTTATTTACTTTATTACTTTTTGATTTTCCAAAAAACAACAAAATACTGACAAGGGCTGTTTTTTAAAAAAATCGCTCAAATTTACATATGAAATTTTTAATAAGTCGAATGAACTATCTCAAAATTTAATTTTAAATTTAAAGCAAATTTTATTATAATTTCCTTGATCTTTATTCTTTATAGTAGTATTTTTGCTATTGTCAATGATCCATTCAATACAGATACTTACCTCTAAGCAACGGTGAATTTTGAACAAACTTATCGCGGACCAATCTCATATAATATATCGTCAAGATATTTATTAGCTTATTATCACCAAAAAACTAACTACATAAACTTATTTTTTCAGATTATGATATCGGAGTATACTATTGTAGCATTTCATAATAGATATATGAATGAAATGTCGTTATGGAAAAAAACCTTGTTTTGGAATTTAAATATGGTACGTTCGTCAGAAAGAATATGGTTAAAGCAGTTATTCTTTTATATAGAAACATATTTTGTCATAGAAGTTATTGTATTCACGAGTTTATCTTCTTACTTTTTATTGCAAATAGGCCGAAGCGGAGTAAAAAACTTTGTTTTTACTTCATTTTTATTGGATAGGCACTTACCAGGTAATATTTGATAAGCTGTTATATATATAAATTTTGGATTAACTTTTATTTAAACAAATAAAATTATAAAAGCAATTTTATGATTAAGTTTTCTATCCTTTAATACTTTTTTGACAACTATTTACTATAAAATTAAATAAAGTTATCATAAGTAGACTCTTTTAAGGCTTAATATTGTTTGAAAGTATAACAATAAATCCCGATATTTGCACACACACAGTGATGAAAAGCATGGCACTCCAGTTTAGTGGAGACCACTCCGCTTCACTTTTTTGACACAACAACCAGGATAGAAAATCATATAAAAAAACTAGACCAAAAGGCCGAAAGCAAAGTCTATCTATTTTAATACAAAGCTTATACAGTTACAGGGTGATTCGAAAGTAAGCGGCATCCTTTTAAGGGGCGTAATCCTTAAAATAAGTAAATCCTTAAATTAGGTATAAAAATAAGACAAAAAATTCCTATTAACATACTACAAACAGTTTACAATAAAATTATGAAAATTGGTGTACTGTAAAACCTTAGATGGTACTTAAAATACTAAATAAAAATTTTAGTCAGTGGGGTCACATAAAAGGGAGGGTAGTGAAATTTAACTTTGAAAATAACTTTAATAAATGTTTACTGATAAAAAATAAGTACTCTGCATCTTCATAGAAAAAAAAATGATTATTTAAAAAGGTACTTAAAAACATTTGATTTAAAAATATAAAGAAAATGTTTAAAATTAATTAGCATTGTATCATGACAAACTGC
This sequence comes from Anthonomus grandis grandis, assembly GCF_022605725.1. Lineage (NCBI taxonomy): Eukaryota > Metazoa > Arthropoda > Insecta > Coleoptera > Curculionidae > Anthonomus > Anthonomus grandis. The sequence goes on from NC_065548.1 coordinate 38,752,171, forward strand.
TCATCTTTTTATTAGACTATGATGCACTTGTGGAAGAACTCTTGGATTGTTGTTAACTGTTTAAAATTCTTCCTCTATTCTTTGTCTAAGAACATCTATATTAGGTATTGGGCGAGAATAAACCAGCTGTTTTATGTATACTCATAAGTAAAAATCCAGGGGATTTAGATTAGGAGACCGTGGTGGCCGTGACACTGGACCCCCATGACCTATCCAACGCTGTGGGTAAGCCTTATTTAAATGGTCTCTTCAGATAAGGCTAAAATGTGGGGAACGCCCATGTACATCGATAATTCCCGCCCACACATTTAAAGAAAACTGCTGCTGACGAGCTGTCACAATAATAGTAAAATGGGAATTCTCATCTCCCATACATGGTTGTTATGAAAATAAAAATTCCATTTCCTGTAAAGCCGGCCACGTCGGTAAATAATTTTTTTTTCGAAATTTTTAACAGCAAGGTGTTGTTCTTCGAGTTAATTACAAAATTGAACACGAAGTGGAAAATCTCCCTCTTCCAATGTACGAACTCATTGAATGTTATAAGAGTGCAATAACATCTCGTGCAAAATTCTCCCTATAGTTGACTGAGAGGTCCCTTCTTGATTTGCGATGATGCGGGTACTTAATGATGGATCTGCTTCAACACAATCCAGCACTCGTTTTTTCAATGAAAAACGGTTTCTGACAGAATTCCGACATTTTTTAGTCGCCCACTTCCTGTCTTTCAAAAGATCCTAAAGAATAAAATATAAGCAGATATTATGCAACACCTTATTTCTTAATTTTTAGAATTAACCTCTTTCCCTTAAATTACGATCTACTCTTAAGAAAACCGAACGATGTGGCACTCATCACTCAGGAAATATCTCTTCATATAACCATCTTTGTTCCTTACAATCACCAAAAGCCCTTTCATACATAATATGAATATCAGCTTGTTCTTCATACGTAAAATTCATTTTTCCTTTTTAAACTTAATACACACCAAGTCAACAAAAGCAATTCTTATTATTAATGAATTAATTTGAAAACACTCTGCTAACTGATCACTATGGCTTAGTTAAGCGTATTTTCCAATGAAAATCATCGGTGATCTAACAAAACTGTAAACACCAAAATAAATTTCCTAAGGTATTAAATGCATTCTTCTATCCATTATAGTAAATAGGGTTTTTATGGAAGGTATTTACGATACACGATTTGAAATTAAGTACTGAACTTTGTTTTAAATGTGTACTAATTTTAATACGAATAAACCTACATTCATAACCAGAAAATGTCTAAAGTCAATTTTCTTGTAAATGGAATGCTTAATCAAAATGATGTACTTTTAAATGAATTTGAATGAATACCTTTTTCACGTAAAAAACTCTAAAATTTTATAATTGTTAAATAAAATCGCAATAACCCAGAACGAAAAAGAAATAGAAATATTTTAACTTCTACCCAACCCTGTATGTGACGCCACTGATTAAAATTTTTAATTTTTTTTATTTAGTATTTTAACTAACATCTACTATTGTTTTACAGTACACCAATTTTCAAAATTTTATTGTAAACGGTTTTACAGTTATGGGAAAAAAATCCTCTTTAAGGTGTCTTAAACTCCCCTAGGAAGCGTTTGCGGACCCATGTTAATAGAAATTTTGTTGTGTTATTTTTATGCGCCCCCAAAAGGATGCCGCTTACTTTTGAATCACCCGGCATATTGCAATGTAAGCAAAATATGTATATTCCGTTGAAATAAATAAACTTTGCCCTAAGTAAGCGTTTTAAGATGCACACGTGTATGGCGCACCAATAGAGTATTTGCAGACTCACATTTATTACTGTTCTACTACTGTAACGGTACCTATTTTATATTGCACCCCTATATCTATACACAGGCTGTTTTAAACTTTGGTACAAATATTTTAAGAGCGTATTATTGGAGTCAAAATAGGATGTTTTTTTCCTAAAAACATGTGTTTTAAAATTTTTCCCCTAAGAGCTACAGCCAGCGCAAATTGCTTTAAAAAAGTCGATTATTTGGACCACTAACTATTGTTATTCGTAAAATCTTTTGAAAATTTGAAAATCGTTTTTTTGGTGTTTTTTTGAGTACTTTTGACAATTTCCTTCCCAAAAATGGTGTAAACCGAGATTCAGAGGGGCTTACCCTTATGAAGGCCCATATATGGTAGGTTTTCGAAAGAATTTTAAAAATCTAAAACACCATCTAGTTAGCAATGAAAAAATCTAAAATTATCGTTTCTTGATTTTTTTGATAAGATTTATTTGAATTAACAAAAATTAAAACAGTCACGGCCTACTTCATTTTTTTTATTTTGATACTTTAATAATGTTCCTCGTTCGTTTAATAGCAATTTTCTTAAAAACGGTTTATTGTATCAAAAAAATGCAAGAAACTAAAATTTTAGATATTTTCATGGCTAACAAGATGGTGTTCCTAGATTAGTAATTTTCTTACCGGAAACATAGGATAGAAACCATATAAAGGTTAAACTTGGCTAAATTCTCCCCGGAATATAAACGGAAAATAAAAAACAAAAAAGGGAACTTACAAACTTTCACGAGATTTGACGCATAACTATAGTTCAACTCGAAAAATTCATCCATTATGCCAAAGATGCTGGTCATACACTTTTATAAAAGGTAAAAACACAAAATCTACAGCATCACAAATGCATTTAATAAAATGACAAAGGTTATATGTTTCGCTCGACTAGAGCATCATCAGACCATAAATACTTATAAATTACATACACAAAACACTTCATATATAAATAAACAAAGCTTACTATGTAATATTTTTGATACTTTAGATTTTGTGTTTTTACCTTTTATAAAAGTACATAACTAGTCACGATTCCAACTAATCGATTTTTATCAATCCATTTGCACGAGCTGTAGCTCGGAGAGGAAGCATTTTAGGACACATGTTTATAGGAAAAAAAAGTTTTATTTTGGCTTCAATAACACACTCTGAAAATATGTGCACCGAATTTTCATCATTTAATTAAACATCCTGTCTAAAAATTTGAAATTTTTATTGATTTTTATTTTCATTACTAAACCTATCCAGGTGTACTTTGTTTGTAGGTAAGTTGTTGTTAGTAGAGTTTGTATTATTTGTCAATGTCAAAAAAAAACAATATCGTTCTCCATCTAACAGTATACTAAGATTCCTGTATTACCTAGAAGACTTACTCTGTTAACTCTATATTTTGATCATGGTATTATGGCAGGCGATTTTAATATTGTATTTTAGAAGGTATTTAAATAGGCTTAAAAATATTTTAAATAATTTATCAGAGCCATCCAGAAATAAAAATACAACTGGAAACGAAAGAAAATATATTTCATTTCGAAATTATAACAAAATAAACATCAAACATTTTTATAATGATGTGATTAAGTATAATATTATAAATGACCTAAAAAATTAATCTAACTATTAATTTATTAAGTTGCCACCCAGGGTCATCACCTTACAAATTTTAAATGGCAAGGGGTATCGAGTAATAGCTTGTTTAAAAGGTCTTTCGAAATCTTTTATTTTGACGTTTGATTTTTTTAAATCGGTCGATTCGTTTTCGAGAAAATTAGAAAAATCTTTGTTTATCTTAATTTGTTCAGATAGAAAACAAAAACATGAAAATATCAGTTTTTATTTCATTAAGTGTTCAAAATGTTGCCCGTTTTTGGCCAAACAATGATATAGGCGATTGTTGGATATCAATCCAAGATTAATTAATATTGAATATTTTTATTTTTTTTATTATTTTTCGGGATGTTTAAATTGGGAAATCATAAGATGGTTCTTTAATAATTAACTTTTTTATTTAAAATACATTTTTCCGCGAAAATACGCACATTGTTTTGCGGGCTTGTAACCTTACTGACCTTGCGCAATGCAGGCCAAATGCATTGCCAAAAATTGGAAGGAAGTACGCAATAGTACCTACACACACTTGCAAGTAGGTTTTGTAAAACAGCTAACCGCTAACAGCCTTATACATATTGACCGCCGGTGATTTTCCTGCAGTAATTATTTAACGAATTAGATTAAATTTATAATAAAGACTTAAATTAAACTTTACCTAAAGTGTGAGTGCCTGATATGGAAGGAACGATAAACTGGTAGCGCTACCAAGCCCGACTTCAACGAAGCAAGGTAAGCCATTATGCATCACTAATGTGCGTTCGAACATTCCTTGAAAAAACGAAGAACCATATTAAATCTCAATCTATCTCAAAAACCTAATACAGTCCACTAAATCAAAAGTCTGACGACGACATTTGGTCCAATCGAGCCTAGATTGGCGTCTTTTTTAACAGAATAATAACTTATTAAATTTATTTAATTTGCAAGACATTTTAGTCGCCATTTTTTGGTAAAAATCAAACATTCCAACTAACCTCTTCCGTCTCTGTCTTTAGGTACAACGTACGTACATTTATTCTTTCGATTTACGATAAATAATAAATATCCATATTTAGTCATATCTTTATCTCTGTATGGCATAAATAACCAAGCATTTTCTATCCTTTGCACCGGTCAGAAGGTGTAAATACGGCGTATCAACGCGCTTCACACCGATCCCGTCGGCAGATCTCGTACCGTCTACCGGTCGCATGCTCTCGCACGGGTCATTCTCGGCGTAGAGAGATTTGCTGTTTTGAGTTTTTCTTATATATAACTTTTGCTAATATTTTTAAATTAAAAGGGTTTTGTGAAGTATTATGGCACCGCCTATAAGTACAGAGTTTAAAACTCAAATTAATAAGATTTCTATTAAACGTAGGATCCCATTAAATAGGTTGCAAGAGATTTACAATTACGGACTTAACTCGTCGAATGACCCATTCTATAAGGAAAATTTTTTAGCCAGAGCAGATTTTTCCGCATAAATTTACGATGAGTTTAAAGGTTTTCACAATGATTTAATCGAGTTTGTATCTGATGATGATGAATTCGAGGTTCAGGATAAAATACGTCTTTTGGCAGATCAATATTTTTATGGCATTAAAGCTAAGAAACTGGAAATTGATGGGATGACCCCTATTCCACAGGCAAATTCTACCAATTTTTCTCAAGGTTTCGATTCTGGAGCCAAACTCCCTAAAATAAATGTTCCTGTTTTTGGTGGAGATTTTAAAATGTGGCCAGCCTATTTTGACTTATTTAATAGTCTTGTTCACAACAATAACCATTTGCCAGAAGTGCAAAAATTTCAGTTTTTAATAACTTCATTGAAGGATGAGCCATTCTATTTAATTAAATCAATTCCAATGACAGAGAATAATTACAGAATTGCATATGATACTATCGTTAATAGATATCAAAATAAACGATTCTTGGCAACCACCTATTTTAATGAAATTTATAATATACCATCTTTACAAAACGCATCATTTCAAGAATTAAGGCGCTTACTGGATACATTTTCCGAAAATTTAACAGCTCTTAAGGTTTTGGAATTCGATGTAGACTCTTGGGATTTTTTAATTTTCAATATTTTATTACAAAAGTTGAATTACAAGACAAGGACAGATTTTGAACTTGAGCATAGCACTTTAGAAATGCCTACTTATCAACAACTCACAACCTTCTTAACAAATCAATGTAAGGCCTTAGAATCTGTGCAGTATATGGTCCCTAGCACTACAAATAGAGCAAAAGTTTCAAATTTTAACTCAGCTTATAAGCAACATTTTAAAAAGCCACCGGCTACATCAGCGTTTATGAATACCGTGCAACCGAAAACAAATAAAAAATGTTTATTATGTCCTTATTCCCATGCTTTATATAGGGTGTCGCAGCGAAAACGAAACAGAGGTATTTTTGGTATGAAAAAAAATTTTTTTTACAAAAATCTCGAACACGTCGCTTTTATTTTCGAGGGGAACAACTTTTCCTTACCAAGGCACCCTCATACCAGTAACCCTCTTCGAGGGGGTGGGATCACCCCTAAAATCTTAAATAGAAAGAGGGGTCGTGTGATACCTTATTTTAAAGGTCTTTTAATTCTGAATATAACTGCCAAATTTGAAGTGGCTAAAATTTTTTATCCGGATATGACAGCTTGTCAAAATTGTAGAAACAGCGAAAATGAAAAAGGTATTTTGAACACTGTTTTGGATAATATTTTTAAAAGAATAAGGAAGTCCTAATTTCAAAGGGGTCACTTATTAATTAAGAGGCCACCCTAATACCTGGAACCCTTTACGAGGGGTTGAAAGCACCCCTTAAATCTTAAATAGAAAAAGGGGTCGTGTCATTCCTTTTGAAGGCCTTTTTACTCTGAATTTAAATGGTGACTTCTGAGTGACTGATGGATATCTTGTGGATATAAAAATAGCAAGAAATATCTTTACTGCCAGTAAAAGTGGAGAGATAAGAAATACCTACCTTTTTCCTTTTGTGTCTTTTAAATAAAACAAGTTTATTTAAATTACGTCAATTTATTAAATGTTCAAATTGTGCCCCGCCTACTTCCATGCAGGAATACAGGTTTTGCTCAAAACGATGCCTGACGTTTTGTAGAACTTCAGGTGTTATCATCTGACACTCATTTATAATTCTCTGGCGTAAGTCTTCTAGGGTGTCTGGTTGGGTAGCGTAAACTTTTGTTTTTAAATGCCCCCATAAAAAAAAATCTAATGGGGTTAAATCGGGTGACCTAGCTGGCCATTCCATAAAAGGTCCTCTCCTTCCAATCCAACGATCAGGAAATATCTCATCAAGATATTGCCTCACACCAGCAGCATAATGTGGAGGCGCTCCGTCTTATTGGAAAACGACTTGATCATCATCAGAATGATTTCCGCCTTCCATTATTTCTACTATTCTTGGATATACGGCATTTTCCAAGAGATCTCGGTACATTTCTCCATTCAAATTTCCGGGCAGAAAAACGGACCAACAATGGAGCCGCCCAAGATTCCCGCCCAAACATTTAACTTCTCAGGGAACTGGGTATGAACTTCACGAAACTGGCCCGGATTTGCATTTGACCAGTAGCGGCAGTTATGACGATTTACGTTGCCATTAAGAAAAAAAGTACATTCATCTGAAAAGCAAATGTTGTAAATAAGACGCGGATTAACAGTTATCATATCACTAAGCGATTCACAAAATTGCACTCGTCTGTCAAAATCGTCCTCATTCAGTTCTTGCACCAGATGAATTTTGTAAGCATGGAATTTATTATGCTTAAGTATCCTATGAACACTACTTTTGCTTACTCCGGTACTCGTCGCCAATTTTCTGACACTTATTCCTGGCTCGGCATGAAGTTGACCTAGGACAGTTATTTGCATTGCTTCATTGACAACAACAGCATTTTGAACCTCACGCTTTTTATTTAAGACACTGCCAGATTCCCTAGATTTAGCAACTATTTCTAGAACGTATTTTTGGCATAACTATTGGCACAATTGTTATGCCGAAAGAAAAACTCTATCATCTCAACCCTCTCTGCAGTAGAATAAACTATTGCTAACAGTGTTTCAACACGTAAAAGACTGGGTAATAATTTAAAACTATTTAAATAAATGCTGCTTTATGAAAAAAGTACCAATGATATTTAGCAAGCTAAATAAATTCTTCAGATACTTGTGTTTGCATTTTATTTGGTATTTTGTTTTTATTTATGATATGCTGATAAGGTGTAATAATAATACTAATAAATTAACAATATTAACAATACTAATAAATTTTTAATCATGTTTTAATGATCCAATAAAAAAAATTGTAAGAAAGGGTTTCAGGCATAAAGGTTTATTTAAAGCATTTTTTCCAGAATTTTATTTGGCTTTCATATTCAGAAGAAATCCATCAGTCACTCAGAAGTCACCATTTAAATTTAAAGTGAAAACGCTTTCAACAAAAGGTATAACACGATCCCTCTTTCTGTTTAAGATTTAAGGGGTACTTTCAACCCCTCGTAAAGGATTCCAGGTATTAGGTGGCCTCTTAATTAATAAGTGACCCCTTCCAAAATAGGATTTCCTTGTTCTTTTAAAAATATTATCCAAAAAAGAGTCCATAATACCTTTTTCATTTTCGCTGTTTCCGCAATTTTGACAAGCTGTTTTATCCAGAGAAATAATTTTAGCCACTTCAAATTTGGCAGTTATATTCAGAATTAAAAGACCTTTAAAATAAGGTATCATACGACCCCTCTTTTTATTTAGGATTTTAGGGGTGATTCCACCCCCTCGAAGAGGGTTGCTGGTATGAGGGTGCCTTGGTAAGGAAAAGTTGTCCCCCTCAAAAATAAAATCGACGTGTCCGAGATTTTTGAAAAAAAATTTTTTTTTCATACCGAAAATAGCTCTGTTTCGTTTTCGCTGGGACACCCTGTATAGATGTCAAACTTTCTTAGAAAAAACTCCACATGAAAGATTAAATTTTTCCAAGCAACAAAAATTGTGTGGCAACTGCCTTAGATCCAATCATTCTACAAATAACTGTGCATCCTCATTAAGGTGTCAGATTTGCAATTATGCTCATCACACGACTCTTCATTTACCTTCAAGTAAGTTCCTCAACAATTCTTCTCCTTCGACGGCTATTAGCACCCATTCTCAATCTGGTTAACCCTCCGGTACCGTTCCTAATGAAAATAATGATGGGCAGACGAATATAAGTGTCCAATGTAACACTTGTACGACTTCTTTGATACAATCTACAGTCATGTTATCCACAGCGGAAGTGGATATCAAAGATATTCGAGGCAACTTCCAGAGGGTTCGAATTCTTCTAGACTCTGGAAGCATGGCTAATTTCATAACAGAACAATGTGCTAATCGTTTGGGCTTACGTAGGCAACCATTCTGTGTTCCTATTAAAGGAATAAACAATTCAATTTCGTCTACAAATAAAGGTAAAACTCAATGTTTGATTAAGCCACGTGACAAACAGGATCCAACCTTTAATTTTGAGGCAATCATACTTCCAAAATTTTGCTCGGATCAACCTAAAATGTGCTTTTCTCCTCAGAGATGGAGTCACATTGAAAACCTGCCTTTAGCAGATAGAGTACCTGAGTACCTGAATCAAAAATTAATTTTTCTCCTGACAAAGAGAAATGTGAGAATATTTTTAAACAAACAACTCATCGAGAGTCTTCAGGTAGGTTTGTTGTAGCATTGCCTTTTCGTAATATAGAACCAGTTTTTGGGGACACTTATTCACAAGCCCTTAGACGGTTTATTTTTTTAGAAAATAGGTTATATAAGAATCCAGATCTTCATCTGTCTTATTCAAACTTTATGAAAGAATATTTGGAAAAGGATTACATTTCAGAGATACCCATCCAAGATATCAAATCTTCTTCATTTTATTTACCACACCACTGTGTTTTAAAGCCAGATAGTTCATCAACAAAACTACGAGTGGTATTTGATGCCAGTGCAAGAGGTTCTAATGGGATTAGTCTTAACGATAGTCTCTTTTCGGGGCCCAAGCTTCATCAAGATCTTTCCAAGATTTTGTTAAAATTTCGTACTTATCCTATAGTATTTACATGCGACATCAAACAGATGTACTGCCAAATTGTTGTCAAACCTGAACACAGAAAATACCAAACATTTCTTTGGCGCTTTTCTAAAAATGATCCTATTAAGGAATACACTCTGAACAGAGTAACTTTCGGAGTGTCCTCTGCTCCTTTTTTAGTACTTAGAACTTTGAAAGAGTTGGCAATCCTGGAACAGGATAAATATCCTAATGCATGCAAAGTCCTCCAGGAAGGAGTTTATATCGACGATTGTGTCTCAGGAGCAAATTCTATAGAGCTAGCTCTTAAGCTTCAAACGGAACTTATCTCTCTCTTAAAACTGAGGAAGTTTGAACTTCGTAAATGGAATAGTAATCATCCTGCAATCCTTTCTGCGGTGTCTAGTGAAGATGTTCAGGCCCCTTTAAACTTCGATTCAGAGGGTCCCAGTTTTGTTAAAGTTTTGGGTCTTCAGTGGAATCCTAGTAATGACGTATTTTGGTACACATGTACTCCTATAGACGGGCCGTGTACGAAGCGAAGTGTGTTGTCACAGATTGCTAGAATTTTCGATCCGCTAGGTTTTTTAGCCCCGACTGTTTTTCTTTCTAAACATATCAAGCAACAACTATGGCTGTCAAGAAAAGATTGGGATGATATTCCTGAAAATAATATTATTGAAATTTGGGAGCGATTTAAATCCGAACTTCTAGAAATTTCTAAAGTAAACCTTCCAAGGAACTTGTTTTCGCAAGATTGTTGTCGAATTGAGGTCCATGGGTTTTGTGACGCTAGCATCATAGGATATGGCTGCGTTGTATATTTCCGTATCATTGATTCTGATAAAAATATTAAAATTAATTTAATTACTGGAAATCACGGGTTGCACCTCTTAAAGTAATTTCTTTGCCCAGACTCGAGCTATGTGCAGCTCATTTACTCTCTGACGTATTGTCATTTGTCAAAGAATCTTATTGCAATACGCTTAATTTGGATGCCATTTATGCTTGGTCAGATTCGCAAGTTGCACTTGCTTGGTTGTCAACTTCACCTCATCAATATAAAACCTTTATAGCCAACAGACTGGCCCATATTCAAGAAATCTTACCTCCATCTTCCTGGAAGTATGTGCCTACCAAGGAAAATCCCACGTACTGTGTTTCTAGAGGTTTGACTCCCTCGCAACTTCTACAACACAAACTTTGGTGAAATGGGCCTGATTTCTTGCTTGAAAGGCCTCAAAATTGGCCTATACAACCCTCTATTTTACGTTCTAATCTTCCTGAGGTAATAAAAAAGGAAAAACAACTTGCTCTCAATATCGTCATGCCTACTGAAAGCATAATTTCTAGTCTCTTGACAAAATACAACGTATTTTGGCATATATCTTGCGTATTTTTTATATCGCTAGAAAATCGCAAACATTTTCGTCACTTGACTTAAGTATATCTGAACTTAATAGTTCTATGACACATTTGCTTAAAGAAATACAAAATGAGTGCTTTAAGAAGCTCATCTTAGCTTGTAAAAGTAACCAAGCTCTTCCCAAGTCCTTTAGAAAGCTCGCACCCTTTCTGGATGAAGCAGGTGTCCTTAGGGTGGGTGGTAGGTTGGATAGAGCATCCCTTTCTTATGAGGCAAAACATCCTATATTGCTGCCAAAAAGGCACAGATTAACTGATCTGATAGTGGAGAAGGTTCATAATGAAAACCTCCATCCTGGTCTTAAAACTATGCATAACTTAATTATACAAAATTTCTGGATTATGTCGTTGCGTATCAAAGTGTTTGACTTGTTTTCGTTTAAGACCTCAAGCACCCCAACCATATATGGCAGATCTTCCATCTTTTAGGATCTCTCAAGTTAAAGCTTTTTCTCATGTAGCTTTGGACTATGCAGGACCTTTTCTGCTTACTATGGGAAAGCACAGGGGGGCGAAAACTACCAAGGCTTATACTTCTTTATTTGCTTGCTGCGCCACTAAAACTCTTCACCTTGAATTGTCATCAGATTTGACTTCGGAGGCTTTCCTAGCTAGTTTTAGGCGATTTATAGCTCGTCGCGGTAGGGTCTCTGATTTATATTCAGATCAAGGAACGAACTATAAAGGAGCAAATAACCAATTGATCGAGCTATCTAAAGCTGCAGCTATCAAGCTTTCCATTCATTGGCATTTTAACCCCAGTGGGTCACCTCATTTCAATGGGCTTATAGAATCTATGGTGAAACAAACAAAAAGTGGCATTTATAGAGTTGTTGGCAATCAAATAATGACATACGAGGAGTTCTATACTCTTTTAACCCAAATAGAATCTCTTCTTAATTCTCGACCTTTGTCACCGATTAGTGAAGATCCGAACGATCTCACTCCATTGACTCCCGGACATTTCCTTACTTTGGAACCACTTTCTTCATTTCCCGAACCTGATTATTCTTCTATATCTTTAAATCGTCTCAACCGCTGGCAATTATTGCAACGTATGCATTCTGATTTTTGGAAAAGATGGACGCAGGAATATTTACATACGCTTCAACAACGAAGTAAATGGATTAACCACGTACCCAATCTTCGTGAAGGATTATTGGTCCTCATAAAAAACGAACAAAAACCCCCCCTTGAATGGGCTCTTGCTCGAATTATTAGTACGCACCCGGGTAAAGACGGTGTTGTACGAGTTGTGACTCTAAAGACCTCTAATGGGATTCTGCAACGGCCCGCGGTTAAAATATGTCCCCTGCCAGGACAATAAGTTATTTTTATTATTAGTAGCTTAAATAATTTTTAATTAACGGTAATTTACTTTTTTATTTATTTTTGGGAAAAAAAAACGTGTTTTTGGTGGGTGGAATGTTGGATATCAATCCAAGATTAATTAATATTGAATATTTTTATTTTTTTTATTATTTTTCGGGATGTTTAAATTGGGAAATCATAAGATGGTTCTTTAATAATTAACTATTTTATTTAAAATACATTTTTCCGCGAAAATACGCACATTGTTTTGCGGGCTTGTAACCTTACTGACCTTGCGCAATGCAGGCCAAATGCATTGCCAAAAATTGGAAGGAAGTACGCAGTAGTACCTACACACACTTGCAAGTAGGTTTTGTAAAACAGCTAACCGCTAACAGCCTTATACATATTGACCGCCGGTGATTTTCCTGCAGTAATTATTTAACGAATTAGATTAAACTTATAATAAAGACTTAAATTAAACTTTACCTAAAGTGTAAGTACCTGATATGGAAGGAACGATGAACTGGTAGCGCTACCAAGCCCGACTTCAACGAAGCAAGGTAAGCCATTATGCATCACTAATGTGCGTTCGAACATTCCTTGAAAAAACGAAGAACCATATTAAATCTCAATCTATCTCAAAAACCTAATACAGTCCACTAAATTAAAAGTCTGACGACGACAGCGATGTTCAAATTCCTGACGGACATTTTCAAAAACATGTTGTGGGATATCATGGCAGCTGTCGATGATGCGTTGACGAAGTTCATCCAAACTTTCAGGTTGGGGAGTAAGCACAATAGATTTCAAATGACCCCATAGAAAAAAGTCTAACGGCGTTATATCAGGAGATCTAGCAGGCCATTCTATAGGCCCCCTTCGCCCTATCCATTTATCTGGAAACTCGTCGTCTAGCCATTGCCGGATGGAAAGAACATAGTGAGGAGGAGCGCCGTCTTGCTGGAAATATATTTCAGCCTCATCAAGTATAGGATTTCCATCATCATCGATTTGGTTTTCAATGGAATCAGTCATAAGCGGTTTGATGCTATTTTCTAACATATCCAAATAAATGTCTTGATTTAAATTTCCGTTAATAAATAATGGCCCAATCACTTTATTTCCTAAAATGCCTGCCCATACATTAATTTTTTGAGGGTACTGGGTATGCCCTTCTACAAATGCATGAGGGTTTTCATTGCTCCAACATCTACAGTTATGCTTATTAACAAATCCATTTAGATTAGATGTGCATTCATCGCTGAAGTAGATATTCTTTACATGAATAGTATTATCATTAATCTCTTTAGTCATTTTTTCACAAAACTTAACTCGCCTATCGAAATCGTCTTCGGTTAACTCTTGCAATATTTTCATTTTGAATAGATGAAATTTATGAAGTTTGGTAACTGTGTGAACAGAGCTAATGAAATACCAGTGGCAGCAACAATTTTGCGTAATGAAGCGTACAGCTCGAGTAGTATTTGTAACAGTTCCAGTTGAAAATAAAAAACTTAGTAACAAGGTCCAAAACATACCTATGCGAAGTTATCTTCTCCGGATGTCTGGCGTTAAATGTAACGGCAGTTTGCCGAGCACATTGATTTTGGGCACCATAAATTAGACTAATTTCCACTCTTTCGGCTAGTGTGTAAACCATTTTGGAAGTAACATCTTCAATTAAACAAATAAATTTTCACTGTTCCAAGACTGTCACAAATGTAACTGACGTCAAAGTAAATTCTTTATTTTCCTTACCAACTATAAATAACTAAACAGCTATAACAATAAATACAGTTCGCACAGGATATCTGTGTTGATGAAAAGAATGCGGAAAAAAATTCAGATTGTTATTTAGTTTTTTCCACGTCTAATCTTTGGAATTGATGTTTATGTTGGTAGTTTCCGTTTTAAATTATAAACGAATTGTAGATTTGGCAAACCCTAACGGGCAACATTTTGAGCACTTATTGAAATAAAAACTGATATTTTCATGTTTTTGTTTTCTATTTAAACAAATTAAGATAAATAAAGATTTTTCTAATTTTCTGGAAAACGAATCGACCGATTTAAAAAAATCAAACGTCAAAATAAAAGACTTTGAAAGACCTTTTAAACCAGCTATTACTCGATACCCCTTGCCATTTAAAATTTCTAGGGGGGTGACCCTCGGGGGCAGAGGGTAAAAGGGGTTGAAGTAATTTTAGGTTAGAAAGTTGTCCCCCTTGACAAACCTTTTGACGTATTTCGCCGTTTTTTTTAAACAGTTAATTTAGTTTAAATGAACACCCTGTATATATATACTATACTTAAACTATATACCGTTAAGACTGTCCTCCTCACACACTCGATCTGAAACAGAAGGAAAACCATTATTGGATGAACTGATGAATTTGAAAACCATATAAGGAAAGTAAATAATAATATGGAATATTGTTTCATATTTTTGTTAGGTAGCTTAGTTGAATAGAACATTAAAAACTGCCATTGATTTTACCTTGGAGGTCAATTTGGCCTATTTCAGATTTTCATGAATACTAAGCATATATTATATATTTGTTTATTTTGTTCAAGTCATAAAAATCAATATTATTACCAATGGTAATGTCAACAATCTGGTCTGCCAGTTTTTTTTTTTAAATTGTTATTGCTAAACCTTGACCTCAAGTTATAAGTTGCTCCATGGTTGCAAATCACTTAAACAAGTGTTGGTACCAGAGAGTACCTAGTAGTTAACCAAAGCATGTCAAAAATTAGATACTTAACAGATAAGTGCATACCTTAAAATCTGGGGAAAATTGACAAACCTATTTTTAATAGGCCATTTTTTATCTGGTAGTAAATTATGACAGATAGTTTCGCTTAGTGCGGATGTGAAAAGGTAGACCCTATCTTGGCTTAAATTTGTGGTTACTAGTTTATGCTAGGTTAGCTTAATTGCTGATTCACTAAGTACGCCTAAGAGTTTATAGGACTCTCTGGCTCTTTTTTTGTGCTAAATAAACTCCAGAGAAGGCCACATTTGTACACACCTTCAGTAAGTTAGCACTTGTCACATTTCTAAGCCATTTGCCTATTTTTTCATTTAGTTAATTTCTTATTCGCATGCTTTTCGATTTAATTCAAAAAAACATCAATACATTCAACTTTTCAGAGAGCAATTTTATAAAATTTAACTTACCCACAAAATGCCATAAAACCAACAGCCATGCCAAACTTCATGTGTGGTCTCCATTTTTAGGCCTGCACCTTCTGCTTATCCTGCACTTCTGCTTTTGCTGCTCTTCTTATTGTTACTGCTTTCACCTTACTTGCTATTCCACGTACCTCCACATCTAGTCGTTTGGGTCATCACCTCCGGAACCTGCATTCTTTTCAATGGGCGACACCTAATACCTATTGCCCTTCACTACCTGCTAGACATTCTTGAAGCCCTCTTACTGCTTGATCTGTTTCTGCCACTTTTTGGCCCAAACGTATAGCTGCCAGCAACGCAGCCCCATTTAGACCAGGTGGGCCCTGCTGCCAGTCGGGGAGACTCAGAATTTCAGGTACCCCTTTTAGGCCTGGTTTTCTCAGGTACTGATTTATCAGCCCGCCGCAATTTATAGATTCTTTTTATTTTAATTAATATGTAAAAAGTGTCACAGATTTTAAATTAAATTTAGCAACATTGTTTATCTAGTCACTATCACTGATTTGATTTGAAATTGGGAACTGAGTTTATACGTATGTATATGTAAGGTAATAATAGATATACTAATAAACAATTATAAAGTGCTAATTTTACTTTCTTTTCTTTCATAATCTTAATATCATAATTGCAAATTAAGAATTGTATTTTTTTATTGAGTTTATAGGTTTAAATTAGTTTGTCAATTGTGACATTTATTTATCCTTCGGTTCTAAAGCTGGATTGATCCGATGTAAAGCTGCGTTTTCTTTTCGTGCCCTAATAAAAGCTAATAATAAGCCTGGAACCCTCATTTAGACATTGTGCAGGACACAGTGTAACAAGTGTTGAGAGTTTAGGTAATTTAATCAAGGTGTACCATTCAAATACAATACATAAAATTCAAAAAGTTCAAAATTCCTGTATGCGATTTGCCTATAATATCTATGTAGAAACCATATAACGTCATATCTTAATGGCGAAAATAAAATTTAATAAATATAAAAACTTAATTTTTGGATTATAAAGGAAAGCCAACCGGCAGACTTTCAATGGCGAAATGACTTTTTGGATTTTGTGCATGAACACGTTACGCGAAACTATGATATTTTTTTGTACCACGCCACAGAACCGCGTCATTTCAGCGCCCTTTTTAATTTAAGGAGATTCAAATGTGGAATAGTATTTAGCATTAATTACTTATCTTTAAACATATTTTCTAAAAAAAATTAAATCACAGTCGCTAGTTGAACAAAGAATAGGCTAATTAATATTAGGTACAAATATAGAATAATTAATATTAGGGTAAAAATCTAAAAAAAAAATATTTTTATTTACCATTAGTTGAAACTATCTTTACCCTTGGCATTTGATTTTTGGGTGTCTTTAATATTAGACGATACCCACCTTATTTCGTTTATCCGCTGCCGTCTCTGCCGCTCTCCCGTTCTGGATTAATTTTCTTTATTATTATTATTTATATTATTATTATTTGTTGTCTTTTGATTTAATTTATATAAATAAATTATTTTTAAGGGTTATTTCGTTTGTACTAATATCCCGTATCCATGAAATTAATTATAACGACTGTGATAAGCAGTACATAGGGCAAACAAGAAGATCAATTAATGTCAGCTTTAAAGAACATATAGCTTATGAAGTATGGAAGAGTTGAGAAGTCAAGTTTGGCTGAACATATTTTAAATACTGCTCACTTTATAGGGATAGATAACTTAAAGTTATTTAAAACAGTTAATGACTTAGCGACAATAGAAAATTAGATGCATACGAAAGTTTAGCAATATTTCAAAAAACGATTCTTAATAGGGATAAAGGTCCAATACCTTACAGTCAATTGTACAGTTTATTTAGTGCTTAAGATTTATTCGACCATTCTTCTTTGCATTTTTCGCTTTATTAGTTACATCTTTAGTATATAAGACCACTTGTAAGTAGTTTTTAGTTTAGTTTTAATCTGTTACCGAAGATGCTAACATCATTAGCGAAACAGGTGTCGAGAGTAAAAATAAAGAGTTATGGTAAGTGGTAACACTGTAACATATAATTTAGATCTGGTTGGTATAATTAAATTGGCAATTTTAAATTTACACATTTTATTTTTTTAGCATAATAAAGTGATTTTTTATTTATGAATGTAAAAAACAAATAATATTGGGCAAAACTATATTATCAAAAAAGAAACTAATTTTTATATCAGCCTAGATTCAAATTAGAATTTTGCTTATTTTAAATTTTTAGCCATCCGTCCCGTTTTTGATGCGTACATAATAATAAATTCTTTAATAATGGCACCTACAATTGTCTGCTCCAGATGGATAACTTATTACTTAGTACTGTGTTTAGGAATTCAACTTACTATGTTAAGATTTTTTATTATGGCAATGGGTTTATCCAATAACCATGAAGATATGGAGTTACTAAACAGTAATAAATATCAAGCTAAAGTATCTGAATTTATAAGATTTGTAGTCAAAAAACATCAATCTCTAATTAGGTAAGGATAATAAAGCTATAGAGTTATGCGTAGTAAATATATTTAAATGATTTACTTTGTTTATGTTTTAATATACCAAATTAATATTGCTTAATAACTTATATGCTACAAGGATTTTTGGAAAATAAAATTAGTTTGATAGCTTTTAGAACAGCTCCTATTGAAGTTTTTTTAAATTTATATCTCTAAAATCTTTAATTATAATATCATAAGAAAGTATAGAATATGCAACATGAGAAATACCTAGAATTTATTTAGGAATGCCAAAAAAAATCAATCATGGATTGTGACAAAAAGATTACGCCCTTTAGCGGGCATACAAAACATCATTAAATGATGTGCTAATATACAGGTTGGGGAATCTATCATTATTCATAGTGTTTAAAAGTGAAATATGGTAATGCACTCGCATGCAAGTCGTGTGCTTTGGCTACATGCCTGCTGCGTCGTTGTTTTTCTTTTTCGGTAAGATCTTAGTAAGTTGACATATTACGCGAAAGTTCAGGTATTTCTGAAATATTTTTCTAATGCAGGGGTTACATACATAAATGTACAAGTTAGAGTCGTAATCTAAAAAATGTTTATTTGTTGTGTGTTGTAATGAAAATTAAAGCGTAATTCTTATAAAAATAAAATATACACTTTGATAAAAGTACTATATAACAATAACTATATAAGGTATTAAATAATTGACACATTTTCACAAAACCAATATTTTTAAAGGATTATGGGAAAAAAGTTTATTGCCTCGTACAATCGCATTCAGAAATAATTGGTTAAATGCCCTTTTGTTGGCCTCTTGGTTACAACGATTAGTGCCAAAATAAGACAAATGTTTTGCAACATTATCCTTAATTAAGCCTCTAAGGACTGTTTATTAAACCACTAGCAAGGAAGTGGTTCAAATAGAAAAACAAAATAATGCCTGAAACAAATTAAAAAATATACTTTAGCTTAATAAAATAACACATTAAAGTTAAAAAAAATGGTAAATGAAACTTACAAATAATTTGAATTCCTGCTCAGCCTGCAAAAATAGTTCAAGTTTTTCAAGTTATAACTTCAAATTGATGCATTAAGGATACTACATATTTTTATTTATCAAAGAAGTATATTATATAAAGTATTAGAACACATTTTAACCAAATCTTTGAAGAAAAGATAAGAAAATTCCAAAATATAAACCAATTACAAGGAAAAAAAAAGATAAAAACAGGGAATGTCTGAAAATCACGTTAAGGAGCACTAGTTGAGTGATTGTCCAAACTTACAGGAAGAAAGCTTACAGCTGAAAAAAAAAATATTATAAATAATTTTTATTACTATTAAAGGAAGAATGACATTTTTTGCATACCCTTGTTGATAAAATAAATTCTACTAGTGAGGTAAGGCAGTGTAATAGACTTGCGCATTATGTTAACAAAATCTCATCAGCATCATAAGGTTTTGTATTTTGCAGCAGAAATTGCTAACAGATCTGAAAACATAGAAGCTCATATTAAAATAAAAAATAAAAATCCTCTTCTAGTGGTACATTTCTGATTGCTGGTATTTTTTTGGAATTTAGTGGAGTAATAGGGTTTTGTATGCAGGCACTATTAAGACTTGTTAGAAAACTGATAAGCCTGAGATGTTCTCGGGTTAATACTATTTGTTTAATTTTTTGCATGGGCAAAAGGCATCATTTTGCATATTTATTATTTAAAAATTCATCTAATTTTTTAACAAAAAATTGTTCTACCTCAACTATCTGGCATGGTGACGGTTTTATCTTTGACATTTTCAAAAGTTCAAACCAGTTATTGGGTATTTCCATGTGCGTTTTCAAATTCACAAGCCCCATATTTTTGTTGTACTGATTTCAAAAGTTATTTAATATTAATTTTTATTTAAAGTTTTAATTTTATGAACAACATAATAAATAAACCGAAACATAACATAATTTTTACTTTGGCCACCCGCGGAATCGCAAAATATGTACAAGTATTTTACGTTGTTATTTATAAGATTAGTAATCCAATGAAACAGGAACCACGGCACTTCATTTGGTCCTTTCTTTGCAAATGTTTCAGGATAAGTATAAAAAATAGATTGGCCTATACATAACACGTGTATATTAAAACTATATATGGAAAATTGTCTCAGATAGTAGATTGATGGCGACGTTTGGCAATGAAATTTTTTTTTGATAGTCTAATGCGATCGCTAAGAAATTGAGATTCTGGAGCATCTTTTTTAGGAATTAATGATTTTAGTTTTGACTGGAATTCGTCACAAGCTGAACATGTGTCCGATCTTGGATAACCAAAGGACAAATTAAACTTTGTGTCAAAAATTTCCCTGTATGTAACGTAAGAAACTTTAATGGTCGGATATTTTTCTTTAAAATTGAACATTTTCATAATATTCAAAGTCTCTGGCAAATACTGCTTAGATTCGTGCAAACTGTAGTGAGCTAATCTAGTATTAAACGAATTTATGTGATTGTATATAGCATCACGAGTTTCGGGACACAACTTCTTACTCTTGAACAAATGCTTACCTCGTATGTCGTTCCCAGAAGTTCCCCTAGCCTTAAAAATTTTTCAAGTTTTAACAGATATTCAATTTTGCCCCTACTTACACTATAAATTGACTGGAAGGCTTTAAAACACACGGTAATTTTCTTAGCAACCCCTTTGCGTATCATTACTGCTAAATACTCAAAAATATACAGATAAAATGTGCTCTGGCACGCATAACACACATTTTAAAGAAATAAAAACGAAAAGAAAAAGTGCATAGCTTAGATTAGTGGACCTTCCTTATTCTTTATATCTTTTACGCATCGACCTTTCTTATTTTTATCCGACGCACTGTTATTTTAACACGTTCAGCGCCATGACGGTCCCATGGGACCTACGGCATTTGGGTCAGAACTGACCTTGTTGGTCCGATGGGACCTACAATGTGTTATAAATTTGAACATCGCTTACTGTCCGTAGGTCCCCTTTTATATGCTTTAAATCATTAAAAAGGACCGTCGCGGTCATATAGACTGCAAAAAATATGCGGGGTATGATTTTTGTTTTCGGGTTACCTATGTGGTCCATTATAAATGACAGGTATGTATATAAAAATATTTTTGTACAAAATGTTTTATTTATCAAAGCTAACAATAATCACATCACGTTTTAATTTTTTTTGTGAAGCTTATTGAAACAATTGAGACACATAAAGGGCTCTCCATCACATGATTGACAAAAAGTAATAACTTTTTTTGTTTTATTTTGTGCTGCCTTCCTACCCTCTTTTTGGGATAATTCTTTGTAACAGTTTACGCACATGCGTCTTACTTCATGTTTTTTTCCTCCTTTGGCTTTTAATTCATGTTGCCTGGTTTTAGAAATATCAATTGATAGTTCACGATCACCATTATCAACTACCTTAGTTAGATGACGAACCAGTTCCTTTTTGAAATCAACGATGGATATATTTTGGCCGGAAATTTCTTTGTAAATTATATGTGCATTTACTACAGAAGTAGTAAGCAAAAGTTCAAATGCCAACTTACGATACCACTTTATGGTTTTACGTAAAGGATTGCTATAGGCGCCCATTTGGTCCGATGAATCGACTGATGATTTTGCAGCATTATAGTCGATTATCATTTTTGGTTTGACTTTGGTTCCTCCTCTGCATCCAACTTCAACTATTTCACTGGAATGTCTCGTAGATAAGAACATTGCGCTGATCTTTCCAGTTTAGAACCGTAATTCCTCTGTGATTTTCTTCAGCAATAATATCATTTTTTTTTAATTTTTTTGTTACGACACTCTTAGGCAAACCCTTTCGATTAGAGCGCAAAGTTCCAATCAAATGTGTATTCGCATCTAAGAGTTTATTAGCTAAATCTAGGTTAGTATACCAATTATCAGTGCACATAGTACAACCTTCGTGCAGTAAATTATTTCCCAAAGATAAAACGATGTCCGTTGGTACAGTTTTTTCTATTTCTAAATTTTTACCGCAATAAACTTTTAGGTTGTAGGTGTAACCCATTCCAGCACACAGCTTAAATAGTTTGATTCCATATCGGTGCCGTTTTTGTTTCATGTATTGTCTCATAATAAGCCGTCCCCTGAATGGGACCATGGTCTCGTCCACACATATATACTCCCCTGGTATGTAAAGTGCTTGGAAATTTTCAACCAATATATCTACTAAAGGTTGGATTTTATGCAGACGATCTCCTGGTATACAAGCGGAGTTATCTGCAAAGTGAAACATCTTTAGAATTAGTTCAAATCTGTTTCTGGTCATTTTTGTTCTTGCAAATTGAACATGATATAATGGGTCTTGGCTCCAATAATCTCTTATAGAGGGCAATTTTACGAGACCCATCCACATTACCAAGCCTAGAAAAGTTTTTACTTCTTGAATGGTAACTGGATTCCAAGAATGAAGTCGAGATCCGGGAGCTGCATCGTTCCCTAGGAGTTGTTGGGTGGCATATAAATTAGTCTGATCGACGATCATCCGTAGAATTCGATCGTCAATCAAAGCAGAATAAACAGTACCAGCGGTACAGTCGGGTGCTAACAAGGCTGCTACGTTTGGTTCAACCCCTCCTGTGCCTCCATTGAATGCAAGTTTTGGCTGATTTCCGGTTGGAGGACCCCATTCCTTTTGCAAATGTCTGACATTATTCTGATCTGTATCGACCGTATCTTCAGGATCATTGTCAATGTGTTGAATAACTTGAGTTATATTATCAGCAACTGACGGTAAAACAGTTTTACAAGGATTTCCAGGAAACAAATGCTCAACAGTCTGATTTTCTGGAAGAATAATTTCAGTTAAATTAGCTGAACTCGTAGAGGGTAAAGGTTCAAATTCACTTTCAGTTGGTTTTGGTAAACAAAGCTTTTTCGAGTGTGGCTTTGGAACAATTCGTTCAGCTTCTGAGTCAGTCTCAGAACTTGAATCAGTCGGCTCAAAACATGGATCAGCATCAGAGTCATAGAAACTGCTACAATCTTCATCTGACATGTCCAACCTCAAAGCTAATGCCTCAAGTTCATCGGGCCTTAGTGCTCGTTTTCTATCACGTTTGTTTTCAGACATCTAGAAAAAAACAAACTTGCTAGAACAACCGTAAAATATAAATATAATATTGTTCAAGCTATTCCGATGTGCGATGTTCATAGGATCGTAAAAATAACCTTTAGCACAAAAAAAGCATATTATATTCACTTACCTTTATATTTCCAATGAACCACTCAAAACTCACGTTATAACAAGCACAGGTACAACAAAATTGCAAAGATAAGAATAGGACACATGCGCTACCAATATGCACGAGAAACAGAATGATGCAATAACTCACCTCCCACCACGCGGACCAACGGTCCCGCGTTAAAAATTTGCATTCGCCAGACCGCGTTGGTCCCATGGGACCAACTGTCAATAACTGTCAATATTTATAAAAATGTGTCAATAATTCAACAATTACTAATGTTAAGGTATTTATTATCATGATATCTTTCAAAATTTATGGTTAGTCCAAAATTAGGTTATTGTTATGGTTAGTCTGAAAATTGCAATTTTTTTTGCTGGCGCTTAACGTGTTAAGTACACATATTTATCGGACGGTCCTCGTTATTGCCCATCCGACTCCGGCAAATTAAAGGTTTGTCAAATAAATTTTATATGTTGGCACTATCTCAATTTCTTAAAAAAAGTGACATTCCTTTTTCCTTAACCCTTTAATTGTAATAATATTTATTAATTGTGTAGAAAATTCTTTCGACCTGATAGAGTTTCCAAGTATCATCTATTTGCTGTTCGATTTTACGAATAACCGTTTCGAACTATAAATTATTCTTCACTTGAGGCCAATAAACCTCTTGCGTTCGTGGTGTAAACCACTTTGGATTCACAATGGCTAACCCATCACCATCGCAGGTCTTTGTGAACTCAATAATAGAGAACATTCTAAATCCAAAATCCTGGAGCAATATTTCAATAGATGAAAAATAAATGACCACTACTAGGTGGCCGCTATTTTTCATGATTGTATTCTTTCGATGTTGGACAAACGTGTGACAAATTTCAGTGGTGCCACCGTGCCAATTGTAGAGAAATAAAACAATGAAAGTCCTTAGAAGGTTATGTTTATAAAAAACGAAATAGAAAATTACATTTGGTTTCGGAATTTAAGATAATTGGATTAGTTCTAATATTTTTTTGTACTTATTTAGGAATCTCATTAAAATTTACAAAGTTTCAATTAACTTACTTGGATAAATGCAGGGATTTTAAAATATGTGTTTTATTGTTCTCATAAACTTAAATTCATAAACTATAATTCTCATAAACTTAATAAAAATGATGGTCTTCATTTAAATTATTGAAATTAAAAACAAATGTTATTAAAACCTCATTATTTGTTTTTTATTATACCCATTTCAACAATTCTAATCTCTGGCACATGTTTTAATTTAGAATGTGGTTTAAAAACAATATCAATGAAAATAATCAGATGGTGAATGAACGACATAAAATGATGTAACTAAAAAGTATGTATTTTATGGTTGAGATAAGAAAACACAAATGAGCTAATCAATACATTAAAATATAAAATGAGTTTTATTATTTAAATAAAATTATAAAAATGAAAATTAATAATTTAAGAAAGAGAGAGAGAGAGAGAGAAGGGAAAGCTCTACAGGTAAATGGCTTAGACTATTTAACTAAAATGGATAGAGAAGAGATATAGAAAAAAATTGTATAGATGTTTCAAAATTTCTATTTACTGGCAACTAGTCTCGTGATCTAACGAATATTATACTCCTTAGAGGAAAGCTTTCCAGAACATGGACAATATTCTTCTGCAAAGTCATATATTAAGGATATAAATTTAAAGCAATTTAAAATTAAGGTACCTTCGTTAATTTTTAAACTAAGATTTTTATAGAATATATAATATGATTTTATTATTTATGAGTGAAAAAAGTGCACGACACTGTAGAAGTCACTTTTTATATTTAAGTTCTTGACATATGACATGTCAAACACAAGCGTTGTCAACTTCATTACCTTTATTTAACATATCTTTTGTTGGCGACACTGAAAATGTTCAGTGTGACCAACATAAAAAGGACACAATCACTATAAAAATGGCGGCCACCAGGCAGCGGATATTTTGAATCAAGATGGCCATTTCTATTAGCAGTCCAGGTTTATTTTTAAGTTCATGAGTTGAATACAATCAATACGTGAATGCAGCGCCATCAATATAATAACGGCCAATATACGAAATATGACCTGTCAGTTTGACTTTTAATTTGAAATGCTTTAATTTTTAAGTATATAATTTTAGAAAGATTTTTATAAGATTTAAGTATTTAATTTTAGAAAATATTTTTAGATTGATTCTACGTTCATTTAGGGTAGCCAGTAGGTTACAACAAATATTAATAAGAATATTTTAAAATCAATCTTGGATCAATGCCATTATTTTGGAAAATGTATAATCTTCAATTCCTCAACCTGTATATTACTTGAATCGCTGAATAAAAAAAATACTTTTGATAAATAAGAAATAGCGTAATAATACAAATGGTCCTGCTTGTCGGTTAATAAACTTGCAATGATGCTTGCAATATGATACAAAATTTGTAATGCCTCAAATTATAGTTGTTTAGTTGACTTTAAAATTCTTATATTGTTTCTTAATTAAAACTTATATTTCAACAAGAATATTTACTTAGTGAATTTTCCAAACGTGGATACCTTTTTTTAATAATGTATGTGAAGCTAGCGTCAGATCAGTTACTAGCAACTAAATCGGGAACACCGAGAACCAATCATCACAAAATTTCTTATTAAAATCCTATAGGAGTTTTAGAATTTCATTTCTTGGCAACCAATCAAACGCCAGCTTCACACATATTTTTATTTGACTTTCATTGAAACCAATCGAGTTTTAAGTGACTTTTAATTGTCACACTTATATCTTTTCAATAAAAACCATATTTGAGATATGTAAATCCATAAGCAAGTGATAGTATGTAATATCGTGCCTTTAACTGGCATATTAAACGGCTTTCTTTGGAGGTTCAAAATGTTGTGATATTTTTCTGTATTTCTTGATATTTGACTCTTATATTTTTGACGGCCCTAGTGCATAGAGTAACTTGAAGTTTTTTTAAATGTTTTCTTCTCTAATAAAAAAATGCGTATATTACACATGTGTAAAATATCTTTTTTTATTTTTAGGAATTGTCTAATTTCTTTTTTGATCTGGGAGTAAAATGTTCCAAATAGTTTTGCTAGTTACGAATTAAGATGAAAAATGAAATCTATCTCAGTTCATGTATTTTTTTTGGTTATAAAGAGCTTAAAGGGGCTCCTTTTTTTAGTTAGTCAAAGATATTCCGAAAGAGTTACATTCCATAAGTGGTCCGCTTTTTCCTGCTTGTTTTACCTCTAATACTTTTCATTTCACTCATTATTGAGGTTGCTTAACGTAATTTGCCACCGGTCTGCATTCCTACCTGTCGCTGTAATAAGACTAGATGTTGTCTATTACTTTCGATGTTTTAAAGCCTTCTATCTGGTTGAACAGTTGCTGCCTTACTGATGCAACCCTGTAGATGTCGGCTAAATGAGCAGCACTTAGCCAACAGGGATATTAAGGTACGGGTCTTGTCGACTTTAGCTATCTCCGATTTTGCAATATTTTAAAATTTGACCAGAAATAGTACTTTAAAAAGAATAGATTAAGAGAAAAAAGAAGATTATTCACATAGTACGCTAAAAAATTATATTTAATTCCTTCAAATTATGTCAAAAAAGAGGTCTACTCTAGTCTATTTGATGATCGAAACTCAATGCTATTGATAATTATATTCTCAAACTTTTGACATATGATCTCGCAGTTGCCAAATTGTACATATTTGCTATAATAAACATAATTTCTATAATAAACTCAATGTAACTAATAAGAAACAAGCACATCTAAAAAGCATATCCTATATAAGAAGAGGAAACACGAATGACATCTAAATCTATCTGCCAAAATGATAGCAGTGTTTTTACATTATAATAGTGAATGGGTTGCACTATTTGTAAACAAGCTAATACCCAGCGCTGGAAGAAATTTATGCATAGGGTCGTAGCCTCCGGCCAAGCCGAGCCGAGCCGAGCCGACCCGACCCGACCCGACCCGACCCGACCCATCCCATCCCATCCCATCCCATCCCATCCCATCCCATGCCAAACCAACCCAACCCAACACACAGGCACACGCGCCCTCCGCTTAATGCTTGCGTGCTTAACACCATACAACCAAGACCGAACTAAAACACTGGCCAGCAGGCGGCAAGCGCGACCTCACATTATCGGTCAGTATTTAAGCTCGTATACAGGGTGATTCATTAATATTGCACGAAAATGAAATGCCGGTTTTTTTGGGTTAAATTATGACGAAAAGTTCCTATAAACATATGTCCGAAAGTGCTTCGTTTCCGAGATACAGGGTGTTCAAATTTTCTTAAAAAATCGATTTTTTATTAATATCTAAGAAATGCCTTTGCTGTTTGCAATGTCATTCACACCATTTCTGGATATCTTAATGATGTATCTTTTTGACATATGACAGTTGATTTGTTATTCCAGGGACGTGCCCACGGGGTAAGCGGGTTAGGTTTTTTGTACAAAAAATAGCACCTAGTAGATTTTTTGAACCTCCTGTACATTTTTTGGATGACGCAACTAAAGATGGAATTGTTTCAACTCTTGGGTGTTTTTCGTATCTCCCTCCGTTTTCGATAAAAAAATTAAGAATTGCTTTTTTGCATCCCTCTGTAAAAATACAAGTAAATGCTTTTAAATCACGCGAAAGCAAAGAAATAATTTTCTTCCTAAAATGTAATACTTACCTATTCATAGTGTCGAATATCAAGTACAGCATTAACAACTGCTGATCTAAAAAATACTGCGGAATGTTGAAATTGTAAATACGTATTAAACAAAATTTAGTAAATACTATTATCGTTTTAGTTTTTGTCGCATTCTTTTCATTGCTTTGAAAATGCAATAAATAAAATACCAGTTCATTTAACATTACTAGGTGTGGCTCAGTGATAAGGTGTTGTTTTTTTCCTGTCAAGTAGACAATTTCCTCATTTTTGTCTAAAATGGAGTACACTTATAGTGAAATGTGCCATATGCACTTTGTGTATGGTCTTGCTAATGGTAATTCACAAGCAGCGAGGCGTATTTACGCGGACAAATACCCTAACCGAGTACTTCCTCATAGTCAAATGTTTACTCGCCTTTATCAACGTCTCAGAGAAAGTGGAAGTTTTAAAAAACTTACAGTCGACAATGGACGACCCCGCACAGTTGCAACCGCAGAAGCTGAAGAAGCAGTGCTCCACGAAATCGAGGATAATCCTTCAACGAGTACAAGACAGATTGCTGCCACTTTAAACATTAGTCAGCCAACAGTGTTTAGAATACTGAAAAATCAGCTTTTGTACCCGTATCACATCCAGCGGGTACAAGCACTTTTGCCAGACGACTATCCTCATAGAGTGGCTTTCTGTCGATGGTTACAACAAAACATTGTAGAAAATCCTCCTTTTTTATCAAAAATACTTTTCACGGACGAAGCTAATTTCTCCAGGAATTCGATAATGAATTTCCATAATAATCACATTTGGGCAGATGAAAATCCACATGGAATAAGTGAAAGTCGCCATCAACACCAATTTTCACTGAATGTTTGGGTTGGAATCATTGAAGACCACTTAATTGGTCCTTTCTTTTTGCAACAAAGGTTAAGTGGAGAAGTGTATCGGCGTTTTCTTCAAGAGGAGTTGCCAACACTATTAGAAAACGTCCCGCTTGACTTAAGGTACCAAATGTTTTTCATGCATGATGGCGCTCCGGCGCATTTCAGCTTAATTGCTCGACAGTATTTAGATAGAGTATATCCCAATCGTTGGATAGGTCGTGGAGGTATACAACCCTGGCCTGCGCGATCTCCCGATCTAAATCCAATAGACTTTTTCCTCTGGGGCCACCTCAAGCAATTAGTTTATACCACCCCCATCGAAAATGTTGAAGAATTAAGAAATCGTATTATTGCAAATTGCGATATTATTCGAAACACGCCAGGGATCTTTGAACGTGTTCGCCAGTCAATGCGTCGCAGGACAGACGCATGCATTGCAGTTGGAGGAACTCATTTTGAACAACTCTTATAGCGTACGTTTCTTAGTCCATAGCTTTTCATTACCTTCATCAATTTACTAATGTTTATTCTAAGAATTTAATTAATGTACCTAAGTTTAATTAAAACTATTTTTCAACAGGTAGTACAGTTAATGTCATGTCAAAATTCCAAATTACCGTATTTACTATTCTTCACCCTGTAAATCGATAAGTAGGCATTTTATTATGTTTATTCAAGTTTTTTCAAACGTTTGCATTAAACTAATTTTTTTATCGAAAACGGAGGGAGATACGAAAAACACCCAAGAGTTGAAACAATTCCATCTTTAGTTGCGTCATCCAAAAAATGTACAGGAGGTTCAAAAAATTTACTAGGTGCTATTTTTTGTACAAAAAACCTAACCCGCTTACCCCGTGGGCACGTCCCTGGAATAACAAATCAACTGTCATATGTCAAAAAGATACATCATTAAGATATCCAGAAATGGTGTGAATGACATTGCAAACAGCAAAGGCATTTCTTAGATATTAATAAAAAATCGATTTTTTAAGAAAATTTGAACACCCTGTATCTCGGAAACGAAGCACTTTCGGACATATGTTTATAGGAACTTTTCGTTATAATTTAACCCAAAAAAACCGGCATTTCATTTTCGTGCAATATTAATGAATCACCCTGTATATGGAGGGTGCATCGCTTGGTGCACGATTTATGTTTATTTTATTGCTGGTAAAATAAAATATTAAGGAAGTTTCGGTGCTAAATTTATTGTTTAGAAGTAAACAATAAATTATATGTGGTGGCAACATTTTATGTGAGATATTATGTTAAAAACAAAACGTAAATTATTCTAAACTGAAACTGAAAATATGTTTTTTTTTAAATAGCTAATTGTAGCAGCATCTTGTAAAATGATTTAACGTAAATAAAATTATTAAATTTATTAAAAAATAATAAATAGTAATTATGTATAATATCTACACATTTATAAAAAATTACAAAAAAAAAACATTTTCAAAAAGAAATAATTCAGCTGATCGGTCCTTGTTGCAACAGCAACCGAGCCCTAAACACTAAAAACATTCATATGGGATAAATAAAAAATTATTTAATCAAAGAACATGTATGACATGCTGTCACCTCGCGGCGTTATGTCAAACGTCAATAAAAAGAATAATGAAAGAAGATGGAAGGGAATGTTGTTTTTTTTTATTTATATGAAAAATAAATTTTCTTTAGACTTAAGTTTTAAATAAAATATGCCTATATTTCATATTATTTTTAATTCGGACCGAAATCTAAAAAGTATCAGAACAATAAGTAATACATTATGGGCGTCTTCGGTATGTTTTTTACATTAAACTAAGGGACTTGATTACAAGAAAAGGTAAAAACTTTTTTTTTTATATTCTATAATTAATTTCCTCTTTTTGGTAATTTTTTATGCATTATTTCAATAAAATTAAATAATTTTTCCAAAACTATAAAACTTAGTTATTAAGCTTAGTTGCACAAAAATAAAAAAAGTAAAACTGGCAAAATTGAAATCTGAACCCAGGCCGCTCATAGTTCACTCTCATTACCATTAAGCATAATTCATGAAGGGCTTTCAGCATAAAAATTCGAAAACGAGTTTATATTTTACACATTGTCATGATTTTTTTTTAATTATTTTATTAAAGAAAATATTATTCATCCTCCAATTTTTCTTGCTTAAAATAGTCCGAAGAAGATTAGCTTACTATTTTATATTCAAAAATGTTAAAAATCGGAGATAGCTAAAGTCAACTAGAACTTGTCTTTAAGTACTGGGAACTGAGTATATACCTCATATACGGGTAAAAGATACCTTGTATGCTGCTTAATTAAGGGTAAAGTTTTTTTTTGTTTCAGAATTTTTATCGATATTAAAATTACATTTAATTTTTTTTGTTGTTGTAATATTTCAAATTTGTTTGAAAACTGTGACATTGCCTTGTCATCTTTCAAACTCCTAAACCTGGGTTTACCATTTTCTTTAAATACAGCAACCAAAAATTAGTTTGAAGCCACGATTAGGTGTTACGAGTAAAACACGCAACAAATTTGACAAATTTTCCATTCATAAGAAAATGATAATATTACATACTTGTTACATAAACAACTATTTTTAGCACTTTATTTTAGGTTTAGCAAAAAATAATAAAGGCTTTACGTTATTTGTGATATTTAATTTTTTTAGATATCGGAATTTTCTATTGGACAGTGGAAAATACCTCAGTTTAGTGGAGATTATTAAGTTTTTTATTTTATGGATATATTTGCTTCTAATTGTTTTAAATGTAAGTATTGGGTAATTTATTTAAATAATATTTTAAGCATCGAGATGCTTGCAGTTGATTCTATTATCGATTATTAAATAGACACTACAAATTACCCTTTTTTAAAAAGATAATTCATAAGTGTCTCCACATACATAGATTCAATAAAACCCTGTATTATTTTTTTAAATACAAATAAACTAAAACGTCATTTAAAAAGTAACAATAAGGGTAATTCTTTGGATTTCTGCATAAATAATAAAACCGAAAAAGTAAGGGTGATAGATACCGACGCGTGTTTTTGGTTATTGGCTTCTTCGGGAAAGACGACCTGAAAAAAAATATAAAAGAGATTATAAATCAGCATAAATCACAAATTTATCTATTTAGATGGACGTATTGGTTAGTTAAGTTTAGTTAAGTGTATTTAGTTTAATATTTTCTTTTATAGGGGTTAGTTATTAGTACTTCATTTTGTTTAAATTATTTCACTTAACTTTTTTTTAATCCTGGTAATTTGAATTTTTAATTTTTTATGTATTTGTTTGCTTTCACTTTCACTATTTTCTTTTAATTATTGGTCTTTATTGGCAGAAACAATATAAAAATTCTCGAGCATTTTCAAATTGTTTCATAGGTCTCTAAAGGCATCAAATTAGCTTTTACACAAGAGTAAATTTCTCTATGAATATAATTTCGAATCAAATTTTGGTTAAAATTGCCTAATATAAAGAGTTTGATGAATTCAAACCAATTGTAAAATTTATTTTGACTTTGATGATTTGTGATGCGTACTTACGTCAGTGGTGGCTTTTATAGGTACTTGTTTCATTTCCAGATAAAAGGTGCTCTCAGCCGATAAGCATCAAAAAGTGACTCCAAGACATTTTGTGAAAGTATTTATCTTAGTATTTCTTAATCGAAAAAAAAATTAAGAGTTCCCATTAATTTTTAAAATATCTATTTTTAATTTTTATTAGTCAAATAGGACTACTTTGATGTGCTTTATTAAAGTTTAATTCCGATATCCTCCCTGGGTATATTTACATATCATTTAATAAAGCCGCTTTGTAACCGTATAGGTTCCAATTACTGCTCTGACTGCTGACTTATATTTCTTAGATTTTGCGCCATACTTTTAACAATAGCTTTATTAACAATCCACAAGTTCTTAGAGATACTTTAACAAGCATGCCGTTAGATTTTTCTGTTACTGTTGCTTACTTTGTTTAGTAACTTACTTGATTTTGTTTAAACCAACCTGTTCTTTGAGAATATTACTTTTGTGTGTGAAATTTTTTTTATAAAGCACTTAATCATTTTTTAATCAGCCGTTTTATACTGGCTTTGAATAATGTTCACACGCTGTTTGATCATATATTATTTTGATATTTAATATTTCAAATGTTTTGGTTAATAAATTCAAAAGCCTTTCAAAAAAAGAGCACTTGTAAAGTGGAAACTTAGTTTGAATCGCCGTACAATATGGAAATTGAAAACGATACATAATTAATCGATCAAAAGAACTTACCTGAAGTTCGATCGTAATTATATGAAGGTCCAGTCCGAAAATATTACAATAATTGTTTACTATGTAGTACATGCTTCTTCTACTCTAGAGCACAATGTTTAAAGAAAATAAGTCCGGCCCTGCTCCATTACCTATCCCCATCTCCTTCATGCCCCGCGTCCGATGTGTCATTGTTTTAAAGATTTCCCTTCCTGTTTTTCGGTGTATATATACTCTGGTTGAGGGTGGATGGATTGTAATATTTTCGGACTGGACCTTCTTATAATTACGATCGAACTTCAGGTAAGTT
The DNA here is from genome assembly GCF_022605725.1 of Anthonomus grandis grandis. Lineage (NCBI taxonomy): Eukaryota > Metazoa > Arthropoda > Insecta > Coleoptera > Curculionidae > Anthonomus > Anthonomus grandis. Next base: position 38,785,455 of record NC_065548.1, read on the forward strand.
CTTTTGATCGATTAATTATATTTCAGGTCCAGTCCTCAATATTACAATAATTGTTTACTATGTAGATGTTTAAAGTCGGAAGCCGAAAAACAGTGCATTTAAAATATATGTAGATACATACCCAAGTATCTAATGCTTTAAATAAAACAACCTATAAGTAATTAAAAATAAAAATAAACTGACCTTTTATTTCTCAAAAACAAAACAAAAATTAAACTCTTTAGTAGTACTTGACCGTTTGTAGGTAAGTATAAAAATTAAATATAAATATTATTATGCCTTAAAAAACTTATCCTAGAAGACACAGTAATTTAATTATTTTGGGTTTCAAGAATTGAATCAAGAAAATTCTTATCTTTAAGTGGTCGGTTATAAAACCGAGCAAATGCGTTGGAGTTTTTACTCCAACCTGCTGATTTTTTTATGGAGTCCAGAGAGAGTCCGTTTCTTAATGCGGCTGAATTCGATGCGTGCCGAACCGAATGAGGTTTGAAAACAGACGAGTCAGTCAGAGTTTACCCACCTACTTAAAGTTTGCTTTGTAGCAGGTTTATGAGGCTTTTTATATGTGATGAACAGTTTGAGGCATTCATGTCGCAGATTTTGTATAGCTTCTAAATATTTCTTAAGCGTTGATAGCTACACATAAGTTGGGATTATCAAAAAAGGGCAAATCTAGGCATGGTTGTACTGAATTCACGCTAGATGTCTTAATTAAATCAGGAACAAATATTTTGGCTCCTTTGCTAGTAAATTGAATGTTTGAAAGAATTATAAAAGAAAATGTTTGCATTCTATGGCCGGTTTCTAAGGCAAGTAGGGTGATTAATTTATGAGAAAGACACTTTAAAGAATCTGTCTCTGTTTTTTCCAAAAAACCTAAAACAATTTGGGGATCCCATGTGCAGTTGTATCTTGGCTTCGGTGGTCGAAGTCTAAAAATTCCCTTGATGAATCTTTTAATTTGGGGATCTTCTCCTAAATCTGATGAAGTTATTATGGATAAGGCAACACGGTGAGAGTTAAACGTATCAAATATGTTGTCCGTTGTTTCAAAAACGTTTTGCAAGAAAGATATTATATGAGAACTGTTCTTTTCGAATGGTGAAAAGTTCCTGTTTACACAAAATTCCCACCATCGTTTGTATGTTTAATTATACTGCCTTAATGTGTTGTCACTTAAGAATTTTTCTATAACTGTTACAGCATTTTCCGGTATGCCTTGTATTAAAAAGGCTTTCCTGATAACCTGGCTACAGCCAGGATAAGGTCCGAGGCAAAAGGATGTTTCTGGTAGCTGAAAGGAGAAAATAAACTATTATCTGCTGGCCCAAAAAGTAGCAGATCACCTTGAATTATTTTTTCGAATAAAGGGAACCACGGCTGCGATTTCCAATACGGTACAATTAAAATACCAGATGCCTTGTCGTTTAAAATTTTTTGCAAGGTTCTTAAAATTAAAGAAAAAGGCGGAAACACATAAAATCTTAAACTATTCCAACTTATAGTGAAGGCATCAACCATTTTAGCTTTTGGGTCTCTCTGCCAAGAAATAAACCTTTTACACTTACGATTTTCCATAGAGGCGAAAAGATCGATTTCGGGAAAACCAAACTTTTCTGTAATTTCTAATAATATGTCATTACTAAGGGCCCACTCAGTTTCCGTATTTAAGACACGAGAAGCTTTATCAGCTTCATAATTTTCAGCTGAGGATATGTATGATGCAAAAATCCAAATATTTTTGGATTCGCACCAACACCAAATTTTCCTTGTAATATCATTTAACTTCAAAAATTTTACGCTACCCATTTTATTTACACTAGAAACCGCAGTAGTATTATCGGTACGAATTAAAATCCTACAGCTTAAGTAATTTTTAGCAAAACATTATAACTCAAGGTAAATAGCTTGGAGTTCTAAGAAATTAATGTGTTCGTCTTTGTAACGGATATCCCACCATCCATTGGCAGTTTCGCCCTGACAAAATGCACCCCGGCCTGTTAAGCTTGCGTCTGTAAAGATTTCAAGATCAAAAGAATCTTTCCTCAAACCATTATTTGTGGTATAAATGTTGGAAACCCACCACTTTAAATCGTTCCGCATAGGATCTGAGATATTCATTTTTGCATAACAGTTATCACTATTTTGTTGTAAAGCTAGATGTTTTTCTCTCTCTAAAATTTTGGTATACACCCAGCCGTATTTAACAGCTGGGCATGCTGACGTTAGAAGACCTAAAAATTTTGCAAGCGTAATAATTTTGCAATTTTTCCTGTTAATTAACAGTTGAGACCATTTAAAAATGTTGTCTCGTTTTTCCAATGTTAGCTCTATGGTCATTAAAACTGAATTATAAATAAAACCCAGAAATTTAAATCTTCTGTCCGGAAAAAGCACACTTTTTTCCAAATTTACTATAAATTCCAATGATTCTAATGTGACTATACGAATTTGAACACTTTGAGTGCATTCGTCTTACGATGACCCTAGAACCAAAAAATCATCAAGAAAATTTACGCAAAGTACCCCCCTGGTACACCGCACATGTTCTACTACCGGCCATAGAAGCTTCGTGAATGTGTAAGGCGCGGTTGTCAAACCAAACGGCAAACAGGCAAATTCATAAAGGGTGTTATTATAAGAAAATCTTAAATATTTTCTATGCTCGGGTGCTATTGGGAGTAAATAATATGCATCTTTTAAATCAAGAGTGGCTGCATATGAGTTTTTCTGAATTAACCTGTTTGCCGTTCTGGTGTCCTCCATGTTAAAATGGGGGGCGAAAACGTAATTGTTTAAACGTTTTAAATTTAAGATAAAACGTTTTTTCCCATTAGCTTTATCGGCTAAAAATATTGGAGACAGAAATTGATTTTTTTTAAAACTACATTTCTGTATTGCCCCTATTTTTAGTAAGTTGGAAATTTCAATACTAATTTGGCAACTTTCTCTATGATTAAATGATTTGGAACGTAGAAAAACTGCTTGTTTAGGCTTCTTAATAAAAGGTAATTTATATCCTTTAATCCAGCTCAATACAATTGAGGAAAGATTTATAAAGAACTAATTTTCGTAAAAATGAAAGAGGCGACCGGCATAAAGAGCATTATTTTTTAAATTTTCTCTCACCTTTAGTTTCTCTTCCTCCAGGTGCTTTGTTTTTGTTGCGGTAAGTTTTGGCTGGTTCTGCCCGGTAGGCAGATTTTTGTTGCCTGGCCGGCCGCGTCTCTGTGTAATGACGGACCGGCCTGTACGTGTTTAAAGGCCGATTTTGTTGACTCGATCCAGGGTTTTTTCGGTTACTTACAGTATCACCCCCCCTCTTTTTAATAAGTAAAGGTCTTTGCACCGTTTTAAGTTCTTTACTTGCATTTTCAATAGCCTTGAGAGACTTTAGTTTTTCTGATAGATCTGTTCCAAACAGATATTCAGCAGGCACGCATTTTTCAGCAACTACCTACAGGTTTTTTAAATAATAAGATAAGATTTTTCCTTGTAACAGATTCCCGATGTAAAATATAAAATAACGATAAAAAGATCTGTAAGTAAATCGCTTTTTATGCCTCCAGGAATATTTTCGATATTTCCAAGTACATTCGTGATTGCTTTGCCTAAAGCAACGAGCCCTTTTCCTAATTGACTCTGTACCTCAGAGTGTGAATATTCTATCAAAAGATTAGACTTTTGTAAGGCAGCCTTAATCTCCGGATTGAGTAATGGGTTAAAAAAGGCAAATTTGAGGGTGTGTCATATTTATTTAGGATCGCTAATAATTCATCCTTTTTAAGGCCATTTTGCAGAATAGCCTTTCACCTCTTTGCAAGTTCATTGTGCAACAATAAACCGTTTACTGCCGTACTTTCTGGATCAACCCCGAGCATTTCAATGACATCCTCTGGTAAGGATACGTCATTATGAATTACAAGTTAATTTCCTCGAGAGTCGTTTGACAAAACGCTACAGGCGTCGTCAATGTTGTTTCCCTGAGGCCACATACATCCCTCGTACCGCCTTAATGTGATTGAGCACTACAGGTACTCAAATTTAATAAACTATCCTCTGAAACAACGCTACAGGCGTCATTTTGAATATCACGATCAGAAGGATCTTCAGCTGGACGTGGCAACGTCGGAATTTCGAGCGAAGCCCGCGTTTGAGCCGCAGCCAATGGCGCAATGTTTTTCGATTCACGGTCACGGTGGACGTGATGACGAAAATTCCTTGATCTGCTTCGTCCATGCAAGCGTGCGCGTGGGCTTGTTGACTCCCGTCGCCTAGCCTCGTGATGAGGTTGACGATGTGGTTCTCGTCGTCGGCTACGACTTCGAGACCGGGATTTTTGAGTTTGTTGTTGTTTAACACTCTTAATTTTCCTTCTCAACGTCTTTAAAAGTTGCCGAGTGGATACAGAATCATCTTCGCTGCTCGAAGAGCAACTACGACCTCTTTTCCTCTTTGATTTGCCCATTCCAACTGTTAAAAACAGCTATAATCCGAATAAGGGAATTACATTAATATAGGTTTTTACATTTGAAATGCAATCAGTCAAGACGTCCAGCTAGGGTAAAATTAATAAGGTTACCTACTTACCCCAGGGCTTTGCGTATACAAAAAAAACAGATATAAATTTCACTCTGAATGGCCGACTGGCCGTAAAATAAACGTCGCGAAGAGCAGCAACGTGTGGATGCTCTGAGCACAAGAAACACAATGACACATCGGACGCGGGGCATCAAGGAGATGGGGATAGGTAATGGAGCAGGGCCGGACTTATTTTCTTTAAACATTGTGCTCTAGAGTAGAAGAAGCATGTACTACATAGTAAACAATTATTGTAATATTGAGGACTGGACCTGAAATATAATTAGCTCAATTAGCGGAAAAAATAAACATTTTAAAAATTTTCTAAGGATTTGACTATATAATTTATTATTCTCAGTAAGAAAAATTAAGAAATTCTAAATGCTCTTTTTAAAAAAATTGACTTTTATTTTATCACAAGTAGCCAAAAACATAAAACTGCTCAACCTTAAGGAAAACATCTATAAGCTAATGCAGAAGTCGACGCTATTATTCACATCTCGAATCGTCAAAAAGTTCATTGCTAACGCAAATAAAATGCTCTGCCTGTCGTAAAAGGCAACTAAAAGGGCAACCTGGGCCATCGGGGTTAAATGGTGGCACACATTTATGAAATGAAGACAAAAAGTGGAAGACGCCTCGGAAGAAGGTCTCTGCCTGGGGATCGCCAGGGCCTGTCTAGAGCCGGCGCTAGACATGACAGTATATGGGACGTCAGTGATAGGAGTGTTATGTTATAAATATTATCCCGGCAAGACTATCCGGTTTACAGGGGCTATTTCTAGGGAGTTGAGTTTGTTCGACAGTCTTGGTTTAAGAGTTCTAAACAACAAGAATAACTCCCTAGATCTGATAGGTTCCAGAAACCCTGTTAAATTTAAAAGATGGAACAAAAAAAAGAACCTATCAGGCCGGCTTCGTGGGTTCTCTGTATGGTCAGTTGCCTCAGTCACACTCACTCACTCAGTAGTAAAACACCTTAATTTAATTTAAATAGGGTGTTTATTAAAGTCTTTATACTCAATAGCTTAATTTATCAGAAACAAGGAGTTAAATCTACATGGTAAGTAAATATAAGTAAATATACAAGATGGTCTTAAAAAGGTAAACAAAAATAAATAAAAGATATATATATATATACAAGTTTATAACCCAAAGGTAGATACCTGAATTCGTCAGTGATCACTTCGGAAGCATTACATAATAAGGCGTAACATTGAATTGTTTTACTGTAGATAATTATACCATAAATATAGTTACTTAAGTTTTAAATATTAAAATGAGAAAGTGATAAAAAATTCATGTTAAATCATACAAAAAAAATCAAAAGAAGAATATGGTTAAGATTAAAAGAATGTGCTTACGGGTCAAGTTCCATGGTATCCTTCTTTCGGGGGCGAGAGCCCGCGATGGGCAATTTTTCACCACATAGGGCTTACGGCATGATGTGTGTTGACGGGGCTAAGGGCGGCGAAATTATTTTTCAGGCTTCAGGGCGAAATCCTCATCACTGCTGGGTCACGGCTGGCGGTTTACACTGTCATATTTAGGGAGCCCTAAGAGAGATTTCTCAATGGAAACACGGAACACCAAATAAAATGTCACCAACGGTGAAAAACTACTTACGAAGTTTCGAGAGGCATCAAACTACTAAAACCCATCCTGCTTCAAAAATACTTCGTTGAAACTGAAGAAACACTAATGCATTTTAGTTTTAGATGTTATTTTAACAAAAAAGGTGCTGGCGGAGAGAGATGATAATAGATTTATTTCAAACCTCTCTCCGTCACAGCGGGCAGCACGGTTCACTCTTGACGGACGCAGGAGCTGGAAAGACCCCCAGATGCGTCGCGGAACTGCTTAAGTAGTAGTCCAAAAGACGTCTGGGCGCAAGACCGGAGATTGAGGAACTTCACTCGTTACTTTATGGGTTTAGCCGCTATGGGCCCAACCAAAACCCATACATAGGTCACTAATAAGCAAACCATAGAGTGCCTAGTGGAAAGTACAATTACGGCCCAAATCGTAATAATTCGACACGCGGCGCCACTGGCGTCCGCTTTAGTAAACCGGTTGACCAATTTAATTGCCGTGAAATCTTCTCCATGCACAGCATATTGTAAACAATAACAAAGAATTAAAATGGTGATAATATTGATAGTGGTTTAATGAAAAATATTGGCGAATTCCATTAAGAGTCGAAGGCAATTGTAATTATGGTGGGTGTCTCAGTTTCGAAAGAAAAATTTAGAATAAAGTCATTTTTAAATATTTTAACCAAATGAATAAAAGTTAGGATTCTCCAGATCCCGTCTAAAGCGTAATTAATCCTGCAACAACTCCCCCTCTTCCCCCAAGAGAATTACCAGAAAAGTAATTCTCAAGCGAAGAGAAGTAAGCATCCAACTGGGAAGGGAAGTAAAGAATGTGCGAACAATCTAATTATTTGAAAATGCTATTCAAGCATTAAAATAAGTCAGAAAAATTAAAACTTCAAATTGATTGACTCATGAAATAATAATACTATAATAACCAACGAAATACCAAATAACACAAAATTTCTAGTAATTTCTGATAGAATTCCTAATCGGAAATCTAAAATGCTTCAAGTGGTAGGCCTTCACCACAAGAAACTTCACTAGAAAGAGAAAAACAAACAAAGTAGCTACTATCCAATAACCGCAAAAACATCAAAATACCCAGTCCGCACAGCTTTGAGGAAAGAAACTGGAGAAAAAGAAATTATATTAGAATTGAAAAATCAAAAGAACTAATAAGTAAAACAAAAAAAAAAAAAAAACATACGTCCCGACCAGTAAGCAAAATCGATAAAGTCTAATCGGAATCGGAATCAACGAGTAGCTCTTCTTTTGGGATCTTTTTCAAATCTTTAACATGCCAAGCACCCTTAAACTTGCGCTTTTCGTCAATCAGTTCATAGACTACCGGAGATAACTTCTTCTTTATTGTAAAGGGGCCCAAAAATTTTGGTGCGAGTTTGGCGGTAAAGTTTTTACTAGCATCAGAAAGATCGTAATTTTTGCGATAAACTCGCTCACCGATCTCAAAACTAATTGGTCTTCGTCGAAGATTATAACGATTCTTTGATCTTTGATGCGCCGCTTTCAGTCTTTCCTCAACGTCCCTATATACTTTACTTAATTCACGTGAACGTGCCATAAAGTCGCCAACCGTGATACTGGGAACATCCCTATTATTGTGTTGGTCGCCCGAGGGCATATATTCTCTGGAAAAATTCATAAAATAGGGAGTGAGCCCGGTGGCTTCATGCACCGAAGATCTTATGGCAGAACCAACCTTAGGTAGAAGTCGATCCCAATTCTTATGATTATCCTCAATATAACAACTTAACATGGTTTTAAGGACTTGATTCACACGCTCCACGGGGTTGGCCTGGGGATGATAAGCCGGAGTATATCGGATATTGACCTTATACTGCTCACACAGTTTGGAAAAAAGTTCACCTCGAAATTGAGCACCATTATCGCAAATAAGAAATTGGGGAACACCAAAAATGAGAAAAACTTGTTCCTCTATAAGACGACAAATCATAGGGGCCTTAGCTGAGCAAAGAGGGAAGAACAAAGGAAATTTAGTGAAGGTATCCAAGACGACCAATACGTATTTGTATCCCTGAGTAGAACGAGGCAAGGGCCCAAAAAGATCGACGCTAATCGTGTTCCATGGCTTCAAAACTTGAGTTTGTTGTCCCATTAATCCGTGTCGCTCCCGGAGGGGCTTTTGCGAAATACATTTGGCGCAATGCCTAACATATCGGAGGACATCAGCTCTCATTTTTGGCCAATAATAACGACGCTTCAATCGTTCGTATGTCTTCATGACACCACCATGACCAGCTAAAGGATGATCATGATTTTCTTCCAAAATCATACGTCTTCGATCCTTGGGTACTACTTCCTTCCAGAAATCTTCATCATCTCGAAGAGACGGGTAAGAACATTTCACATAATTGTAAAGTAAATTTCCTTCAATTCGCCATTGGGGATAATTAATAGGATTCTCTACGACCTGATTGAAAACTCTTCGATACCACTTATCTGCAACTTCTGGTTCCTGGTATACACTCAATTTAGCAATCTCTGGCACAGCTCTACTGAGAACATCCGGCACAACATGATCTTGGCCCTTTCTATGAATAACCTCAAAATCGAATTGTTGCAACCGCAAAACCCATCTGGCAAGCCGTCCTGTTGGTTCCTTCAGACTATGAATCCATTTCAGACTATGATGATCTGTTATCACTTTAAAGGAGTATCCCTCTAAGTAGGGTCGTAATTTCTCGCAAGCATAAATAATGGCCAACAGTTCTCTCTCTGTGGTGGAAAAATTCCTCTCTGCTTTAGACAGAGATCGAGATATGTAACAGATAACATGTTCACCATCATCAAACTCTTGAGATAATACAGCACCGATCCCATACGCTGAGGCATCAGTCTGAACCAAAAAGGGTTTCGAGAAATCAGGACAAGTAAGTAAAGGAGCGGAAACTAACGAATTTTTGATGTTCTGAAACGAATTTTGACATTCTGGGGTCCAGTTCCACTTTTTGTGTTTACAAAGAAGAGCGGTAAGGGGAGAAATAACGGTTGAGAACTGAGGAATAAAACGCCTGTACCAGGACGCCATACCGATGACACGTCGGACTTCGGTGGTGTTCTTTGGAGTCGGAATGTTCAATACGGCTGTCACCTTATCTGGGTCGACATGAAGTCCATCTTTATCGACAACATATCCTAAATACTTAAGTTCGGATCGACAGAATTTACACTTATCCTGAGAGAGTGTTATACCGGCTCTATGAAATCTCTGGAAAATCTCTTCCAAAACCTCTAAATGTTGCTGAAAAGTCTCAGAAATACAGATTACGTCATCTAAATAAACAAAGACATGTGGCTCCAAATGAGCTCCCAATAAGGTATCTACCAATCGCTGCCAAGTTGCAGGGGCATTCGTCAACCCAAATGGCATTCTCTTAAATCGATAAAGTCCCCGACCAGGGACAGAAAAACTAGTTTTATCACGTGAATGTTCATCAACCTCGATTTGCCAATATGCAGAGTTAACATCTAACGAAGTAAGATACTTTGCATTTCTTAATTTGTCCAAAATACTATCAATAAAAGGGATCGGATAAACATCCTTAGCCGTAACAGAATTTAGTTTTCGATAGTCCACGCATAATCTCCATTTACCATTACCTTTCGGTACTACTAAGGCAGGGAAAGACCAGGCAGATTGTGATGGCTCGATAATATCGAGTTGCAGCATGTTATCAACCTCCTCATCGATAATCTTTAGAGTGGCGGGTGAGTATCTATAAGGGCGCAAACGAATGGGTTGGGCATTACCAGTATTAATCTGATGCTTCACTAAATCTGTTCGACCAAGCTTACCACCCATTAAAGAAAAGTATTTTGAAGTCAATTTATCCAAGGCGGATCGCTGTTCTGGGGTTAAAGTTTCCTGAGGAATAATGGCTTCAGTGATACAGATGTCCTGAGACGGCACACCAAAATACCAACAACCATTTTGCAAATCAGGAACGACACCAACAGTTTTCCAAAAATCGGTACCCAATATCAATGGACAACTCAATTTCTCCACTACCAAAACACTGCAAACCGCTACCTTATCATACAAAACAATAGGTAAGTTAATTGCGCCAATCACTTTACTAGAACTATGATTTCCAAAATTGCACTGAGAAAAAGGTGATGATAACAATTGTATGTCTGAACGTTGTAATATATTCCATATGCTTAAACCAATAGCAGTAACATTTGCTCCAGAATCCAATAAGCCAATAAATTTCATACCAAATATCGAGACTTCGAGATGAGGACAATCATCACCCTTGCACTGTGCGAAGGCGTAATCTAGAATAGGGTAGCTGGGGTTACTAGTCGAGACCTTAGGAATCGAACTGATCTCTCGACTAACTAACAGTTCGCCCTTGGGTTTCCCGACCTACTACAATTTGGACATGAACGGGTAGTTACATTTTCCCGACCGCAACGGAAACAGTGTCGACGAAAGGGTTGTGGACAAGTACTACTCAAATGGCCAGTACTACGACAATTCCAACAAACCACCGGACCACGAGAATTCTGAAGGTGCGGTGAAGAATTCATTGTATGCACACGAGGGTTTCTTGGTCGCTGATACATCAACTCAGGCTCGGCGACATTATTAGGGTTTACTGGAGGAGGTTGCATGCGTTGAGTTCGCAATTGGATGTTCTCAATCTCTTGTGCTGCAAGTTCCAGCTCTGTGATGTTGGTGAAATTGTGAAGTGCAAGTTGATTTTGCAATGAGGGGAGCAAATTTCGGCGTATAATGCGAAGTTGCATTTCCTCGGATGGAGGTTCACGTAACTTTCGAAACAAGTTTCGCATTTGTGCAATAAAGATTACCGACTTCTCCACTGGACCTTGTGTCCTATTCCTTATATCACACCAAATATCCTCCTCATATTCTGACGATAAATAGGCAGACCTAAGTTTACATTTCAATTCTTCCCATGACCTGATATCACTGCGTATAGATCTATACCAAGACAAGGCTGTGTCCGAAAATAAAATTACTGCACAATGCAGCAGCTGATTCCAAGATATTCCACAAGCAAAACTCAACTCCTCTACACGCTCAATAAAATTGGTAACACTACCAGAACCATCAAAATGTAACTGCCATTTTGAAATTGTTGAAAAGCTCTTAGCCAGATCATCGGAACCTAACGGAATCGTGACATCATTAGCATTAGCAGAAGTAAACACGGGTACATTCCGCTTCAAGGTGGAATTAGATTGTGGAGGAAAGGAATAGTTCCTCGATGGGGAATAATAAGAACACGTTATTGGGTTAACTGGATCCTGTGAAATAACGTTCGTAGAAGGAATGGTGTGAAGTGACTGAACTAAATGTGTCGAAGTGTGGTCACAAAAAGTTGGTGCTGTTCGAGTAAACGGAATTGAAGCAGGCCGAAACGAACAAGAGGGACCTGGATTTACAGATACCGTCGAAGGAATCACATTGGGTGAAAGATGCTGTGAGACTTCTGTCTGAGCTTGAGAAACAGGAAGAGGATGATCCAGAAGGGAGTCCTCTCCAGGGGAAGCCTCAATAGTAACCGGCACCTGCAAAATTTCCTCTACACTCATTGTCAAGGTTCTCTTAGCCATTTCTAACCTATCAATAATAGAATTTAGCTGAGTAGACAAACTCATTACTTCTTCAGAAAAATCAGGATGAAATTCTAATAACTTCTTGAAACGGCCCTGGATATGTAAGGCCTTAGACCGCAACCTACTATACTCTTTATTAATATTTAATTCACTAAGACCTGAGATAGCACTTTCCAATAAATTACACTTTCCTGTACAAATATCAACTTCGTTATCAGGGTCCAATTCTATTACCTCAAACATCGGCAAGCTATTAAGTTTCTCTAATTTCAAATATAACCTTAAACGTTGACGCTTTTCAATAAGAGTACCAGCCGTGATAGCACCTCGAGATGATAGCTCATACTCAAGCTCGTCCAGCTCCAATTTATTTATATCCATTTTCCCCAAAAATATCTCCGCCAATAACACAAACAAAAAAAATAAAAAAAAAATAATAAATTTTTTTCTTTTCTTTCCTTTTTTTTTTATAATTATAGTCCTCTGTATGTATTGTGTATTGTGATGTAACTTGAGCAACTAAGCCGCTAACAAGGTACGGTGCACACAGTGCAACCCACCCCGTTCCAAAAAAAATTAAAAAAAAAAATCTGAAGTCCCGGGTTTGTACTGCCCCTAACCTACGTTAAAATCCCAATGACAGTATAAACGCTTTACTGAGTTGCAACACTAATCACTGTTAGTAAAACACCTCAGTAAGATTCCCCCCCAACCTAGAATAATTATACCTAATAATATATCTATAATAACAATATCTAATATAAAATACCTATCTAAATTTTATTTCTATAAGCTCTAAATATCTTTATACCTAAATCACTCTTAAAAAATCTCCAAATTCAGAAAAACAATTCGAAAACAATTTATATTTTCACAGTATTACAGTAAGCATGACCCAGCAGTGCCGATTTTCCCCTAGCCCAGCAAAAGAATTTCGCCCAAAAAAATTCAATTCGCCTCAAAGATTTACTATAAGTAATTTATTTAATTAGCCCTGTCTAGCTGAAACGTTACATTAAAAGAAAATCTTAACAAGTTATAATCCTAATTAGAAAATGAAATGTAAGTAGATAAGTAATCTTCAAACTTTCAAACACCCTATAATATATTAAATCTACCAAAAGGAAATTAAATTAAAAAAAAAAACTTTCAAAAGAAAAGTACTATATAAAAAAAAATGAAAATCCAATCTCCCCTTCCTTCCTTAATTTCCATAAATTTTTTTAAAAATATTTTTGTTGAGCCTTAGTATGGGTATGTTCTAATGGAAGACACCCCATACTGGTAAAAGAGCACTAAGTGGAATTTTACCACCACCAGCTAACTGTACAAAGTTAGTCTACCCATTGACTGAGTTGGACAACTCCAATGTTTCGCGCCACTGAGTCATCCAACTTCCGCCAAACGCCCACTTTGTAGAGCGGATTTTTTTTTTTTTTTTTTTTTTTTTTTTTTTTTTTTAAGCATCTAGTATATAAAATTAAAAAAAAAAAAGTATATGGAAAGCAAAAGGAAAAGAAGAAAGAAAAAAAAACTCCCTATAATATAAGACAAGTTACTTGGAACCACTAATTGTTTCACCCTGTAGTACCAAAATAAGAAAAAATAATTTACTTCAAGTATCTTTTATACTACTTGTGTACACCACCCTGTATAATTCTATAATAAAATTAAATTAATTTAAAAAAAAATTCAGGGATTAAAGTCCACCCTGTATACCAACAAAATTCAATGAAGATTTATTAAATTGATTAAACAATAAAAGTTGACCCTGACCTTCCTATCAGTAAAACAAAATCCTATTTAAAAAAATTATTTAAAACAACCCTTATTAATAAAAATGTACTTGTATATGAAAACCACTAATAAGTCATATTCCTGCCTAAAATTAAATTATCAAGGTTTATAGAAAAATTCTCAGAATTATTTCTTGTAAGATACCAAAAAAAAAACTAATTATTGTCAATAACAGGAAAGCTATATATAGTAAGGAATGCTATTCAATGTTATAGTCCCTACATATTTTATCTCTATACTGTCCATGCTCATATACCCAAGTCACAATAATCACAATATCACCATCACTATCTACTAAATCACCCCCCTGAAAGTTAAGACAATTCATGCTATCAGCCGGAGATAAAGAATGGAGAAAAAAAAAATATGTCAGTCATAAATTTAGAAAAATGAATTATAAAATATGTGAATATTTAACAAAAAAAATATGAAATGTTGCATTACACCACCTGTATGTTATGCACTGAAATGTCGATATTTAAAATAAAATACTGTTACATAACTTGCCATGAACATTAGCCACCGCCAAATTCAAAATTTACAATACATTAGAAAATAAAAAAAAATATCAGAAACTTAGTTATCTTAACCTTTAAAAAAATCATCACACCCAAAAGAATTTATCACAATTCCATGAAACTTCACCCCCAATTATCATCATATACCTAGCTATGAGAATTTTAAAACAACCCTAGAGAAGATGCAGCAATACCCAATGTACAAAAAAATTATATCTATATATATATATATTAAAATTGCTGAAATAAATTTAAATTTTTGTTTTATTAAAAGTGTCTTACCCCAAGATAAGCGAGGATGACCAATGACAACTTTTGACCAGAAAACTTCTTAAAATTTGGGCGCCATCTTGTTATGTTATAAATATTATCCCGGCAAGACTATCCGGTTTACAGGGGCTATTTCTAGGGAGTTGAGTTTGTTCGACAGTCTTGGTTTAAGAGTTCTAAACAACAAGAACAACTCCCTAGATCTGATAGGTTCCAGAAACCCTGTTAAATTTAAAAGATGGAACAAAAAAAAGAACCTATCAGGCCGGCTTCGTGGGTTCTCTGTATGGTCAGTTGCCTCAGTCACACTCACTCACTCAGTAGTAAAACACCTTAATTTAATTTAAATAGGGTGTTTATTAAAGTCTTTATACTCAATAGCTTAATTTATCAGAAACAAGGAGTTAAATCTACATGGTAAGTAAATATAAGTAAATATACAAGATGGTCTTAAAAAGGTAAACAAAAATAAATAAAAGATATATATATATATACAAGTTTATAACCCAAAGGTAGATACCTGAATTCGTCAGTGATCACTTCGGAAGCATTAGATAATAAGGCGTAACATTGAATTGTTTTACTGTAGATAATTATACCATAAATATAGTTACTTAAGTTTTAAATATTAAAATGAGAAAGTGATAAAAAATTCATGTTAAATCATACAAAAAAAATCAAAAGAAGAATATGGTTAAGATTAAAAGAATGTGCTTACGGGTCAAGTTCCATGGTGTTCTTCTTTCGGGGGCGAGAGCCCGCGATGGGCAATTTTTCACCACATAGGGCTTACGGCATGATGTGTGTTGACGGGGCTAAGGGCGGCGAAATTATTTTTCAGGCTTCAGGGCGAAATCCTCATCACTGCTGGGTCACGGCTGGCGGTTTACACTGTCATATTTAAGGAGCCCTAAGAGAGATTTCTCAATGGAAACACGGAACACCAAATAAAATGTCACCAACGGTGAAAAACTACTTACGAAGTTTCGAGAGGCATTCAAACTACTAAAACCCATCCTGCTTCAAAAATACTTCGTTGAAACTGAAGAAACACTAATGCATTTTAGTTTTAGATGTTATTTTAACAAAAAAGGTGCTGGCGGAGAGAGATGATAATAGATTTATTTCAAACCTCTCTCCGTCACAGCGGGCAGCACGGTTCACTCTTGACGGACGCAGGAGCTGGAAAGACCCCCAGATGCGTCGCGGAACTGCTTAAGTAGTAGTCCAAAAGACGTCTGGGCGCAAGACCGGAGATTGAGGAACTTCACTCGTTACTTTATGGGTTTAGCCGCTATGGGCCCAACCAAAACCCATACATAGGTCACTAATAAGCAAACCATAGAGTGCCTAGTGGAAAGTACAATTACGGGCCAAATCGTAATAATTCGACACGCGGCGCCACTGGCGTCCGCTTTAGTAAACCGGTTGACCAATTCAATTGCCGTGAAATCTTCTCCATGCACAGCATATTGTAAACAATAACAAAGAATTAAAATGGTGATAATATTGATAGTGGTTTAATGAAAAATATTGGCGAATTCCATTAAGAGTCGAAGGCAATTGTAATTATGGTGGGTGTCTCAGTTTCGAAAGAAAAATTTAGAATAAAGTCATTTTTAAATATTTTAACCAAATAAATAAAAGTTAGGATTCTCCAGATCCCGTCTAAAGCGTAATTAATCCTGCAACAGGAGGTTGACAAGGTAGACACCTGTCGCTTAACAAACTACAGCCCAATAATCACAACTACAACAAACACAGAGGAGTCAAACACAAATTCCGACATCACCTATCGAACGTGCTAAGCAGGAACTTCAGCTAGCTTTCACCCAGATGGGATTGGCTAGACAGCACATAAAATAGACAGCTGCCATAAATGAAACGATTCTGCGCATTTATTTCAGGGTGACGAATTCAGGACAGGACACTATTAATTGGAGACAAAATGTCCATGAAGAGTTTTGTAGGGAATTTCCAAACCTTAATATAACGGAGCAACGGGTAGCTGACCAATACCGTGTAATTATCGGAAACGGACTTATCCCAGATATACGGCGCAACACAATTCAAACTGAAATCGAACTGCTAATTAGAAATCATCAGGATCGTGAAGAACAAACTGAGCCAGAAGAAAAAGTGTTTCCTGTAGAAGGAATGGGTCTAAAAGAACAAACTATTTATGAATCCGGACCAAGTTTTCGAAAATAATCTGGTAATGGAATTTAGAAGATCCATGACCGAATAGGCCGGCTATGACCTTTTTTCTCAACGAAAAAACCTTAAACTAAGATATGTTTACTTAACACAATCATTTTACCAGAATTTGTTACAGATACATCAAGCATAGATGAACTACACACGATAATTTACTGTGCAGCGTTTGCTGTAACCAGATGCTTGGGTGTAAGGCTTAAGACAAGAACCCCAAAAGAATCAAGTAGAAAAGAGTACCAAACACCAATGTGAAAGAAACGACTACAAAATAAGATACAGTATATTCGAGGAGATATTGAGCGACTAACTCAGTATGCAGCGAGAACTAGAACAAGAAAGTGCAAAAGAAGAGTCGAGCAAATAATTTCTAAAAACAGCATACACGCCCAACATAACGCAGAAAACACAACTGTGCAACACTGCTTAGATACACTTGAATAAAAACTTAGTGTATATACTGTTTGTTTAAAACGATAGAAGTAATAAAAGAAAACAAGATAATGAACTTTAACCAAACAAGAAAAAACATTTTATCGTAATCCTAATTCTAGGCACCTGACAACTACAAAAAACAGTACATATCCCACTTAAGAAGTAATTTAGCAGTTCTGGAAAGTCTAACTTGAAATACCGGCACAATGTAATCAATGCGCCAAGTGGATTAAGGAAGAGAGAGAATATCGCTAATATCCCTGTAATGAGACATAATCAATCCACATATAACTCATTTTTAGAGCACGTAATGTCAACGTGAAGTACTATTATGCAAGATTAAACTTAAGCAACTATGGATATTCTTATCAAAAATAACAATGCCGATATCATTAAAAGAAACCATCTGCCTTATATGGATGACCTAAAACTACTAGCAGCCACAAAACATCAACTGGACCAAATGCTTAAAATCTTTGATGAGTTTTTGATAGACATTAGCATGAAATTTGGGATAAATAAGTGTCGGACTCTTAATATCCAAAAAGGTAAGGTTATTCAAGGTAATTTTCAGATGGAGAATGGACACTGGATCCAGTCAATGCAAGTAAGCGAGACTTATTACTACACCTAAGTACTTAGGGGTTAAACAAGCACAAAGAATCGACCATCGGACTGAAAAATGAAAAAAATTTTATAAATTATCAAACAACAAATTACAAAATACACAACTGAAAACAGAAATCTTTGCACGGAAAACATATTAACGAGCTCATGCAAGAACATGTTGATAAATGTGCGTCAAACTATTGGCTGATCTCAGGACAAATGTTTCCCTAAATAGAGGGTTCACTCTTAGCCATCCAAGATCAAGTTGTTCCAACGCGTAATTATCTAAAGTTCATAGCAAAAGATCCAGCTATTAAAGATGACCGATGTAGGTATGGATGCCAAACATCTGAGACAATCCAGCACGTAACAGGAGGTTATCAAATAATTGCGCCCACGGAATACAAAGAGAGACACGATGCGAAAGCAAAAATTATACATCAAGAACTCGCCCTAAGACTTAAACTTCTACAGAACGAAAAGCATCCTTATTATAAGTATGTTTCAGAAAGAACTCTGGAAAATGCAAACTTATTAAAGGCTTTATTGGAATCGTACTATTTTAACTGATCAAACTGGGAGTAGTATCAGACCTCACTTGGTTTTAGTGGATCAGCAACATAAAATAACATCTCTTATCGAAGTAGATATTCCCAATACTAACAATTTAGTTCAAAAGCACGCAGAAAAAATTTCAAAGTACCGCGACCTAGAAGTAGGGCTACAGAGACAATGGCAAACGAATATTGTTAGAATAATACCAAACATAATGTCGACTACGGGAGTCATACCAAAGAAAGAAGCATTGAAGAACTAGAACTGAATCAACATATATACAGAGAACTACAGAATGTGGAGCTATTGAATACAGCCCGAATTGTAAGGAAATTTCTGGGAAACAACACCATTGATCACGGGCCCGATAACCTGGTAAGGGCTCCCACAGAGCTCAATCCCTTTGATACTTGAGTATCTGGGATGAGCGAATGTGCTCCTCTGAGGGAGTGCGAGCCATTATGGCTGAAAATCATAATAGTAATACTTAAACACAAGACTATCAAAGAAAAACATACAAAAAAGTTTCAAAACAGGCTAGTATCACTTTTTAAGACAGAGCAGACGAATGTTTGACATCGTTTAGTGATGTGCCAAACAAATACAGTCTCTAAGAAAGTATCTTTATAGAAACAGTTTCTCAACACATTCTCAATACAATAGCAGAAGCAGATGAAAAATGACACTTCTTAATCTTAGTGATAAAAACTACTTACCTTTTGCTAACCTTAAAACTGACAACGAAATGAGAACTCAACTGCTGCCCAAAAAGCTGCATGGTAAATTTCAAAATGAGGTAAACCGGGATAGTATTGACCAATCGGTTTTTGTAAACTGGATGAAGTTTGGAAATATCTTTCCTGAAACCGAAGGGTTTATGCTGGGTATCCAAGACGATGTAATCAACACCAAAAATCATAAAAAATATATATTGAAGCAACGGATAGACACTGACAAATGTGGAAAGTGCAATATCCAAACTCAAACCATAGAAGATATTACATAAGCCTTCAAAATGGCTTTACATTGCCTTCAAAATGCCATTACAAGGTTTGCAAAATGAGCTAAGGACCAGAAAGCAGCGTTTAGGTTACTAATGATATGTGCCAAATTTTAAATTTGTATATAAACGCATTCAAAAAATAAAAGGAGGGGGAGATAATTAAGAGCCGCACTGTATACTGGATAGTACATTTGGCGGAAAAATAACATTTTCTGTTTATTATTTCCGAGAGTTACTAATTTCTTGACGAATAAATTTGCAAAACGGTATTATTAAATGTCGAGAGAAAATCTCTTTTTTGATGGATTAAACTGCTAGGCCTTGATGGTAAAAAGGATCAGTCTCAAATTTTCGAATTAGTAATAAGCAGGCCAGCTTTACCAAATGTTTTTTTATCCTCGAAGGTTAAGTAGTTGCGGCCGGTAAAACAGGTAATTGATTACAGGCCAATATCGATAGTCTGTAGTTTTTTTAATAACAAAGAAATGAATTAAGGAAATTAATGTGTCTCGGTTCATTATATCAAAGGTTTGAGTTCCGTCGAGCAGCGAAGTTTTTTTTATCTTTTGTCGGTCTTGTATCGGATCTCGTTCTTGGATATTATATTGTAGCGCTTTTACTGTTCGCTAAAATGTGAATTAAAACACTCGATACATAAAAATAGTCAACTGATTTATTAATGACTTATAACATATGTATAGGGTCTTTCCCCATATATTAACCTACTCTTCTACAGGGGTTAGGTGAAAAGTAATTATACAAAACTTTTGGGCTTTTACTTTAAACTTTTGAATTCGATGTCAACTTTTTTTTTTAGAAACGTCAAATTTTGTCAGATTTTTCTTACGGAACTACTTCTATATGACTTCATAGTTAAGAAGAGTTGAATTTTGTGATTTCAGATATATATGGTTGACTAGTTTTAATTAAGCCATTTTGGAAATATGGAGCTCCAAACTTTAAAAAAAATATAATATTGACGATTTTGATAGGCATCATATTGCATTGGCATTGTTAATGTTTAAAGTTTCCTAGGAAACAAATAATTCAAAAGGCATTAATATTTTTTGCCAATCGACTCATACATCTCAAAAAACGCCGTACAGCAGGGAAGAAAAATGTGACGTCGTTCGTATATTTTATTTAAAAAAAAACGCAAATGCCGCGAGAGCGGAATATCATAAAACCGTATAATGTGTTACCTATTTTGCGAGTTTTAAATGAGAATTCAAATCTGTGGATCAGATAAACTGGGCCGATTGATTGATCAGTGAACGGTCCAGACCTGACACCTCTTGATTTGTTTCTGTGCGGTTACTTGCAAAATAAAGTTGACGAACACAAAACTGAAACCATCGAGGCGCTCCGCAAAAAAATTATTTCTACGATAAATGATATTATAACCAAAATCATAAATAAATTATAATTAGAAAAACAAAAAAAATTAAACAAGATTATATATTTTGTATTAATATTGATGGTAGTCACATAGAGCAGCTATAGTTATTTGGATTTAATTTAAAGTTAAGCAATTATTAAAATAATGTATTTTTGTCAAAAAATATACTAAATATTTAAGTATTAAATTATTAAATATTTAAATATCTTAAGAATTTATTGTTTCTAATTAATTTTTTTGTCCTAAAAACGGCGAAATGATAATGTCTTCTAAATCATTTGTTTTCTAATAAGTGTCAAACACTAACAATGGATCGCCTACCAAGATTTTTAATATGTTATTTTTCTAATGTTTGGAGTCCGATATTAATTAAAAGTTTAATTAAAATCGGGTTTAATTAAATGTAGCTAAGCTTTATATACTTTAAATAAAAAATTTGGCTCTTTTTAATTATGAGGTCATATATTGGGTCTTCTATAGGAAAAAAACTGACCATTTGCCAAAATTTGGCATTTCTAAAAGAAAAAATTGACACGGATTTATCAATTTAAAGTCAAACCTCTAAAAGTTTTGTATAATTTTTTTTTTACTTTTCACCTAACCTTTGTAGAGAAAGGTTAATATACAAGGTAATAAAGTTAAAATTTAATTTTTTAGTTTTCCTTATTTCTTTAGAAGTATTTTAGTTTTAAGTATAGTTAATATTAGGAATAGGAAGAATTTCTAGCTTGAGAAATAAGTTTTTGTTACTTTTTACCAACTTCTAAAGGGAGCTAGCTATTTCGGTAAATACCTTATCATAACTTTTCGTGCTACTTTGAATACAACAACTGACCGAAAAATCTTATTTCTTCGCAAAGTCTCTAAAGTTAATAGTTTTTGAGATATTTGTTTTTACAAGCTGCAATACATTATTTGCACGATGATGATAAAAAAATTTATAACATAATAATTAACTTACTTTGAATATTATCTAAGCAGTGTTGTATGGTTTCTAATAATAACAAATGAGGCTAAAAATAATAGCAAAATTAATAAAAGAAAACACTACAAAAATTGCTCAAAGTGAGCACCACCTTGCCTGTTGGACTCTCGAAAACCAATCCTCGCTGCACCTTCCATTTGGAAAGTATTTGGAGGTTATTTTTCATTTCCTGGCTATGGTAGAAAATTCATTGGTGGAAAATTCATTCGGTTTCCACTGGCATATCGTTTTAAATCACTCCAGAAGAAGAAATCCTTAAAACTTAAATCTGGTGATCTAGCTGGCTACGATACAGGTCCTGATCGGCCTATCCACTAGTCTGGATAAACTCTATTTAGATGCTTTATAACTAATAAACTAAAATGAGGTGAAGCGCCGTCATGCATAAGCCACATAATTATTTTCGTATTTGTAATGGAAGATCTTCCTGCAGAATGAGTATTTTTTCTTCAAAAGAGAAATTGTTAATACCTTTATCCATTTAGTCTAAGTGGTAACTCAACAAGTCATATTAGTTATTATCCAATTATTCCTGCCCATACATTAATTTTAAATGGTACTTAGTAGCAGGTTTGTCTTATTGTATGAGGATTTTCGTCTTAATAAATGTGGAGGTAATGCAAGTTAAAGAAAAAAAATAATATTAACAAAGTAACATTATCGTGTATAAAATTCTACCCTTCTGGAATAAATTATTCGCTTAAGCCATGTACTTTTTGGCATAGATGGAGCAGTTGTCATTGAAAAATAGTATTTATAATACATTTGAAAACCTAACATTCTCGACCTACAGTCCTAATTCCAACTATAGGATTTTCAATTATAGCATCTACCTAAAAATATTTTTCTTACAATTCTCTTTAAATTATGAGAGCTTGAATTAAAAAGTGAACAATTTATTTACTGTATATAAATATACAGAGAGAGGCCAGGGGCAGGCGATGACTGAATCAGGAAAGCGCAGAAGAGAAAACACATCCAATATATATATATATATGTAATATAATATGATATAGGTACATCTTATTAAGTGCAAAACGAAAATGTAAGTGTAGACTTGACCCAGTACAGATTTATGAATCTGACACAACCTGAATATATAGAGACTTGAAAGAACCCATTTTATATGCAACCCAATAAATATTTATTTATTAGACATCATACTGTATTAGACATCATCGTACTTTAGTAGCATATTTTTATATATTTCTTGTACTTATGAAAAGAATAATTTTTAACAAAATGTTTCACAAATGAACTGCAACGTAACTGAATGATTTCTGAAAAGGTGCTGTTGTATGTTGAGAGACCCTAAAAATATTAAACCAATTAGTGTTATGGTTGTGTTCATGCACATTGGAAAGTATTTTTAGTTGTGAGGACTTTAAAATTCTGTATATGAAAAAATACATGTCATATTAGCGTCTATTTGATATTGAAAGAATAAAATAATTATTCAGATATGGAGAAATATGACTTCTATGCAAATACTAAAATAAACAAAAAACAAAAATGAAATGACCAAAAACAAATCACAAGTTAAAAAGAAAAGGATAGTGTTTCTCCTACTTCCCTCTACTAACTAAATTAAAGATAGAGAAGGCGGAGAGGGATTTAGATTTTGTCGTTTAGGATTTTGCTTACATACTTACTTCAGTTTTTTGCTAGTTATCCTTCTTAGCCTTTTGGATAGGTGTTGGAAATTACTTGGAGATCTATCCTCTTAAAAGAGGATAACTATCACGTTTTACTTTTTCAGTTAAGGACTACTTTTTAGTATCAAATGCTGCTCATATTATACATATTATACGAAACGATTTTAAAAAAATACTTTATTCAATGTTTCAGTTCTTTAAAATAAATTAAAACCAACTTGTTGTAAAATTTTGATTGTTCATCATAACAGCAATATATAATTTAATTATAGTCATTCCACTAAGAAATTTGTAAGGAATGCAGAATATAAACAAAATTTATAGATAACACAGTTGGCCATCTACTTAGAAACGACGAAAATAAACGCGCGTATAGTTCATTTCAAACCTTTGTACTGGTAACAATTTATGTTTTTTGTATCTACAAGCCTTGTCTTTGTATCTTCCACAGTTTAAAATGGGTAGAAAAAAAAATTGTGATCCGCCAATGCGTAAAATAATTTTTACGCTAAGGGAAAGCGGTTGGACTTATAGTAAAATAGCTGACCACCTAAAATGTTCAAAAAAAATGGTTTTCTATGCACTCAAACACATAAAAGAACATAAAACGTACGTAAAATATTCCACGCAAGAGAAGATCTAAAAAAACCAGCCAACGAACTGATGAAACTATCGTTCGAATGGCTAAAATGAATCCATTTTTAACCTCCAACCAGATTAAAGAAGAACTTTCTCGAGCTATCGCGATATGATCACGAACTATAAGATTACGACTTAATGAGGCCAACCTATTTGGACGAGTATCCCGCCAGAAACCACTGCTAAAGAAGAAAAATCGCCAGGCTAGATTAAAATTCGCTAAGGACCATATTAATTGGACCATAAAAGAGTGGAAAAAAGTATTATGGTCTGATGAGACAAAAATAAATCGCATTGGTAGTGATGGTAGAATATTTGTGAGAAGACCAAGGGGTGCGGAAAATAATCCGAAGTATACAACCAGCACAATCAAACATGGAGGTGGAAATATAAAATTATGGGGATGTTTTTCGTGGCGTGGTATTGGTCCATTAGTGAAAATTGACGGTATTCTTGACAAAGAAAAATATAAAGATATTATGGAGAACCACATATTGCCGTTTGCTCATGAAATTTTGCCGGTGTCTTGGGTTTTGCAACAAGACAATGATCCCAAGCACACGGCTAAGTCTGTAAAAAAATGGTTTGACGATAACCATGTTAATGTACTTGATTGGCCCTCATGTAGTCCGGATCTCAATCCCATTTTTCAGGTCTCTCCAAAGATTCTCACTTTGGAGAGACCTGAAAAAACTTTTAGAACATAAAAATATTAAAAACCTTAAAGATCTGGCGGAAGAAGCAGAGCAGGCGTGGAAATCGATACCACTAGCGAGATGTCAACATCTGGTAGAGTCAATGCCCAGGAGATGTAGAGCTGTCATTGAAAATAAGGGATTTGCAAAATATTGATTTATTTAGGGTTTAGAGTTCTTATTTTGTTTTTTTAAATTGATAATTCTTTGGTTTCTAATTAGTTGTCCAATTCAATATTTGTATAAAAAATTAACTTTTTTTTAAAAGTATATATATGAAGACAAATCCACTAAATTTATGGTAATATTAAATGTAAATGTTAGTTACGACAATGGGCGAGAAATTTAAGAAAAAACAATTTTATTTACAAAAGATTTAGGATTTTTATTAATTTATTCACACTGTTTCTAATTAGTTGGCCACCACTGTATATGATATAATTATATTAAGAAAATTATTTGAGCAAATCTTTTCATCTTTTAAAAGAAATTTTACAAACGTTTTGATTAAGGAATTTTGATAATTCTAAAAAACAAAAACAAATTATTTTGCTACTCACTTGCTTATTTAATTTATTTTGTTTAGGGCTAAGAACTTTCCTTGAAAAAGTATTAGTTACTTTATACTTATAATAAATTTCATTGCTATACATACAGGAAATTTACACTTTTTGAATAGAAAATGAAACTGCAGATGTAATTGCCTTATTGTAGATTACGTCACTATAATCAAAGAATGATAATATTGAAGAGTTGCACAAAAATACTTGATTTCACCTGGTAAGTGACGCTTTAGATTATTTAAATGTTTTAAGCGTATGATAGCAATAACATTTTTTTTGTTGATATGAGCTGAAAAAAACAATGTATTATGAAAAATAATACCAAAATTCTTTGCTTAATTAACCATAGGTGCTACTGATTTGTCTATCTTAACCACAATGTTTTGAGAAACATGTTCTATGTTATTTCTACTGGATCCTAGAAATAAGAGACATGATTTTAAAGGGTTCAGTTTGAAATTATGAGCCTTAGAATCTTCTTCTTATTTTTTCTAGCATATACTTATCATATGCATTAGGTATATGTACCGGGTGTACAACTAAGAGAGGTCGCCGGCCATATCTCAGTAACTAGTCATCCCACAGCATAGGGAAAAAAATATTTCTTATAAAAGCGGCAAGAGAATCGTTAGAAATTATTTATAAGTTCGTACAATGACCGCTAGGGGGCGCAATACAACATTGAAATAGAAAAAATTGGTTTTATTGAAAATATTCAAAGTGAATCCTAGAGAAGAATGATGCCATTTTAAAGCATAATAGATTCTAAACATTTTTTAATTCAAACTTTTTTTTAATCTGTCAAATAATAGGTGGGGGAAGGGTTGAATATTTATATCTAAAATTGTTGATAACTTTTGATAGGCCTAACCAATTTTAACGAGCTTACTTTTGTTTTCAAGAATAATTATCAGGCTTTTACGTGGTATAATTACTTAGCCGTTTTAGTTGTTTTGTTGAGCGCTAGAGGGCGGTTTATGTTATTTTGGACTTTTTCAGCGATTTTCTGGCAAATATTAAATACAACGATATAATTTTTTTTACTTAAGCTAAAAGAGCATGAAAAAACATAAAAACTGGCGCAAACCGCAACTTGATATCTTATTTTATTCCGAAATTATTAATTAAACTGTTTTTGAACAATAAAAATAAAACTCCAGAACTCAAATTTTTGTAATAAATAAATTGGTTTATATTTTTAAAGGTGTCTTAGATGCTCAAACTGTTTTCCTTCATTTTCAATACACAGTCGAAGTCGTTGCATCGTTGGCAGAACCGCTGTCTGGATTTATGCTGTGGGTAATGAATTTATTGCATTGTGTATTTGGTCCTACATGTCGTTGTTTGTTTTGGGTAGGGTGACAAAAACTAAATCTTTAATCCTTCCCCACAGCTAAAAATCTAAAACAGTCAGATCTGGGGATCGAGCAGGTCAAGGAAAAATACTTCCTCTTCCTATCCACAAACGATATTGTCTAGTTAAGTATTGACAAACTTGAACGGCAAAATGTGCAGGGCAACCATCATGTTGGAAAATTATTTGCCCTCTTGTTTCCAAATCAACATCTTTCAGTAACTGGGAGATCATTTTGCAAATAAATTAAATACACATTTCCAGAAAGTGTTTGATTCAAAAAGAAAGGACCAATAATTTTTTCGCCAATAATTCCGCACCACACATTTACAGTCCATCTGCCTTGGTGTTGAGTCTCGCAAATCCAACAGGGATTTTGTTCTGCCCAATAATGCAAATTATGCAGGTTTACACCACCATCACTGCTAAATGATGCCTCGTCCGTCCATAATATCTTCGAGATAAATCGGGTATCTTCTCTAACCATGTTCAACAGCCAATAACAGAAATTGAGTCTGTTATCAAAGTCTTTTTCGAGAAGCGCCTGGTGCAGAACCACGTGATATGGATGAAGTTTAAGTAAAAAACAATAAATATAATATAATAGGATGCTTATTAGTGTTGTAACAAATAAAAATAAGTACCTGTGCTCTTTTAGAATATTTTCTACTGGGTCGAGGGACACTCCCAATTCCCTACAAATATTTCGGATGCTTAGTTGAGGGTTTATTTCAATATATGCCTAAATATTTATAACGTTTGCCTCTATGCGCCCTCGCCTTCGTCTTCGATGAATATTGCCGCGAATAATTTCAGTATTTCTTAGCCTGGTAGCTAAACCGGGAAAGACTCTATGATTATTGTGTCTTCTGTCAGGAGATATCTTTGGGCATATATACGGGCTGCAATGCGTGCATTTTGCATTAACTCAAAATACGCTGCTAGTTACGTTTGGCATTTTTAAAAATTTAAATGATTTCAAAATCTGTCTTCGACGTTACATTTGACATCGATCATAAACGTTTTATCATGGCCCCGAAAATATTTATCAAATTTATTTTTTTCCAAAGCTTACTATTGACTATGTGACGCAATAATGCCAGCCCGGCGACAGATTTCATTGTTCAAAAACATTTTAATTTATAATTTCGGAATAAATAAAGATAACGAGTTGCGGTTTGCGGCAGTTTTTATGTTTTTTCATGCTCTTTTAGCTTAAGTAAAAAAAATTATATCATTGTATTTAATATTTGTCAGAAAATCGCTGAAAAAGTACAAATTAAAACAAACCGCTCTCTAGCGCTCAACAAAACAACTAAAACGGCTAAGTAATTATACCACATAAAAGCCTAATAATTATCCTTTAAAACAAAAGTAAGCTCGTTGAAATTTGTTAGACCAATCCAAAGTTATCAAGAATTTTAGATATAAATATTCAACCCTTCCCCCACCTATTATTTGACAGATTAAAAAAAAAAAGTTTAAAATAAAAAATTTTTAGAATTTATAATACTTTTAAATGGCAGCATTCTTTTCTAGGATTTACTTTGAATATTTTCAATAAAACCAATGTTTTCTATTTCAATGATGTATTACGCCCCCTAGCGATCATCGTACGAACTTGTAAATAATTTCCAGCAATTTCTCTTTGCCGCTTTTATCAAAAAATTTTTTTTTCCTACGCTGTGCGATAAGTAGTTACTCAGATATGGCCGGCGACCTCTCTTAGTTGTACACCCGGTACATTATTAGGGTCGGCAATAAATTATCTTTGTGAGTATGGTAAGGAGTTTAATGAGAACGATGTATAAATCTGAGAATGATCTGGGTATTTTGTAGTTTTGTATGAGATATAGTATTTTTCATATCCGCTAAATATAATGAGAATAATAAGGATCCTAATAGAGATCTGAATTATTATAAAAACCAAAGAAATTTAATTTAGCCAGCAGCATATAAAATTACTAAAATCCAGTAAACATAAGGTTGATAAGTGTTTTTGTTCTTCGTAGTGCCTGATATCATTCATAAGATTTACAGGACAAGTGGTTGTATTTAACTGTTTCCTAAACTCGGATTTAGGTATAATTTTATAAGAATTTGAAACTAAAATAATTTGATTATACATGTGTCTCTCTAGAACCTTGGACAAAACAGGTAAAATACTAATAGGGCGTAGATCTTAAGGTTCTTTGGGGTTTGCTACAGAATGGAAAACAAGTTATTACATCTCTTATTCATAATCCGTCATAGCCTACTGAATTAGTTACAAATTGAAGCTATAATAGCTTTTCAAGTAATCTCATCCATAATTTTAAATTTCAATAAATTGGGAAAATTAAGAATTTTGTTATTTTGATAGAAGGAAATTTTTTCCTTGCGGGTAGTGTCATTCAATTTATAAGAAGTAACAAAGAAATCATTGAGTGTATTTGCTTCAGATAATGCTGCAGATATGTTGAAATCACTTTTTCTTTGTATAATATTTAACTTTTTCACGGTACCCCAAAAGAGTTTTCCAGATTTTTTAGATAACTTGCGAAAAAAGGCATTTTTCTCACGTATAATAGCGTGTTTAGTAATCTTTTTTAAATTACGATAGTACTAGAGACCACTTTAAGTTTTCAAATATTTTGTATGTGCTTTCTCTCTTAGTTTTATAAATAGTCTAATGTTATCGGTTATCCATGTAGTAAAAGGCTTACTTTTATTTTTTTTTAAGTTTTGGAGGTGCAAATTTGTCGATTAAATATTTATTATTGGAATTTTTAAAAACAAATATCTCTAAAACTATTAACTTTAGACACTTCTTGCAAGTGGACTTTTTTCGGTGCGGAAGTACGAGAAAATAGAATTTTTTGGTTAGTTGTTGTATACAGGGTAGCACAAAAAAATTATGATAAGTTATTTACCGAAATAGTGCTGTAAGTGGAGCACTCGAAAAGTTTGGCCATAAAAAAATAGCGGATTCGTTTTTCATACTCGAAAACCTAAACTGACTTTTATGCCAAAATCTTAAATACTTCTTAAGCTATAAGGAAAAATGTAGAATAAAATTGTAACTTTAACACCCTCTATCTCGCAAATTATTAACTTTTGGACTAGGATATATTTGGGTCAATTTAAATATTTGGTCTGTAATATTTTCTCTTTCAAGATTTCCCAGCCTTTCGCAGATATCCTCTCTATTAGTCTTAGTTTATGAATCGAAGTTAAAATTGTTTTTATTAATCTGGTGAATCGAATTAGCGCAGATTTGCCAAGTTTCACAGATAGGTGATTTACAACTATTGAATCGCTTCAATCTGTTGCTTTTTTTGGTCAATAGATTAAATGAAAGATACCTTTGATACCTTTATTATTTTGTTGAGATTATCCTTTGATGTAAAGTATGCTACATTTCATCAAATCTCTCTTGGTGTTTTAATATGTGAAGTTTCACTGCTTTACTTTTATTGTTTATTTTACTTATTAAAAACATTTTGTCGTTATAAATTATATCATAATTTTTGGCGCTTAATATTTTCCATCAACAAAAAAAATATTTTTTAATATAAGATCTATTTATTACATGTCTTGTTTAATGTATAACTTATAGTAAAAACACTCCAATTTATAGCATAAAAACTTATTTATCTTATTTTATTTTTAGGAACATTTTTACAGACCTATAACAGTCTTCAAAAATATTTCATTTTGGGTAATTTTGATTCTATCCGCATACTTTTGTGAACTCTTTGAAGATATGGTAAGAATACTATAAAGTAAACCAATTTAATCGTAATTTTCTGAAAAGCAATGTAATTCTACCTTACCAAACCGATTGTTATAAAACTTTAGACAAAAACTAGATATAAAGAAACTAGTATTTACACCTTTTAATGTTTACAAGGCAATTAACATTGTTCTAAAGAAGCTAATTAAATGATTGGAAAAATATGTACTATTAGTTTTTAAAAAGATATTTAGATTAGATAGATTTTATTTTTTACAAAGATATTATTTTTAGCTTTTCGGAAAATATTTTTAAAATCTGTTTTAATTCTAGAGTAGAGATTTGGCTTTGGAATGGTATAATACTTGCTGGTATCAATGGAATCTTAAAAACCTTAAAAGTTTTTTAATTTCACACAACTATTTAACCAAGAGAATTATTAATGCGCCTGTGGTATCATGGGTGTCAGCAAATTTGAAAATTGTGAAATGGGTAATTATGTTCAGATAAAATTTATTTGAATAATTCAATTAGGTTTTTTTCCAGTTTGCAAAGTGCATGTATTCGGCCTTTAATCTCTATCGCTCAACGAAAAAATAACTCTATAATGTGATTAGCTTATTCAATATTTAACTAAACTAAATTTTATTATTGACACATGAATTTTTAAAATAAGCATAATTAATATTATTGTTCATTATTATAGCACGAAAATCTGTTACACAAATTTTTAACTTAATATTTATTAATCACAAAACTCGTTCAACTTACCACTTTAATATACAATTTTAATGCTTATATATACTTTTGATTTCTTACACCTTACACTAATATAAATAGGTTAACAAATATCACTTACAAGTTTATGAAAACGAAAGACTATGGACTTTTTCGACTTTACAAAAAAGCTTTATTTATCATCTTACTTATTATTCTAAAAATAATAGCAAATACTTTTGGGTGAATAATAATCCACCTAAAATGCTAATAACGTATGTGAAATGCGTTAAAAGTATAACTAGAGAGTAAAGTAAACAAAAACAATAATGTGTACATATAATTTTATTCAGAAAATACATTTTTGTTTGTAATAAATATAGCTTAAGACTTTGATTACTTTCATAAATAAATCGTAATAGAACAGTAGTATTTACCTCACTTATATCAAACTTAGTCGTTAACTGACGAAGTTACCATGACCTATCATAACGAGATATTAGGTACCTTAAACTATAATACCAAAATCTCTAGGCAATACCGATAACCTAAAAAGATCTATAGACCTCTTTATCGTGATGTTCTGGAAAATATCCTACAGACGATGGAGTGAAAATACCAAGTGATAAGCTGAAATTAGAATAATACGCCACTATCATCCAAATGGCCACCATAAATTTATATAAAAAGTGATACTCAGTGAGGATATATCAAAACTATGGTCAAACCCCTGATGCTGAAAAACTGATCCACTTCAATGCGCGAAGAAAAGCCTTCCATAGACCAAAAAACACCAAAACACTGGAAGACTGGCACTTCTATTGGAGCTACCTTAATCAATACAAAAAAAAGAACTTCACTGATACTGTGAGACTCCAGAAAGTTCTCAACAAAGCCCTATTTAAGGAAATATGCGCAAGGAGAACGAGACATTTAGTGCTAACCTTCCAGAAAGTAAGAAACTACTTTTTGCTACACTCTTTCCTGATCCCACCTTCAATATTACGGAAAATCGTTACCCTATAATTTAGATCATCAGATTTGGATTGACTATTTGCCGAATAGTGCCTATACGAGGAAGAATTAAAGTAGGTACTCTCTGGATTCTCTCTTAAAATTTCTTAAAATCTCCCTTTAAATTCGCTGGATCTGACATTTATTCAACGTCAGTATGGTATATAAGGTATATCTTTGCACCAGATAGACATATTGTTTAGAAATCTTTATTTTATTTTATTTTTTCTTGGTAAATGATTGGAGACTATTAATTGGGTAGAACATTGAAAATAAATGCATTTCAACCTTATAATAAATATTAATTTCATATTCATATCATATACATATCTATATTCAAAATAATAATGCAAAATAATCTTACTTTTTTATCGCATCTAATATACAGTATCGCTCTGTATAATTTCTTTTAAATATACGCGCAGATCGTCTTTTTTCGCATTGAGCATGCCCATAAGTGATAAATTTGGCAAGCCCAATTTGAGTGGGGAAAAAGAACGAGACCGGGCTCCGGTGTGAGAAATGACAATGACCGGTATGAGATTGTTTCGTGAGTTGAGATTCCGGAGCCACTAATTTCTGGATTAAATACTTGAATAGTCGTGTGTGGGTGGTAAATTGAGTTATCGCCATTCCAGTACCCAAGTCCGATTTAGAAGCCTCATCAAGTAAGAGACTTGTGCGTATTGCGTCGCGCCGATTAAATTCAATTTTTCTTACTTTATATTCACTTATTCAGTTGCGTTATCTATTTCCTGCATTTCACAGACATACCTTGCTTCTTTCACAACCAGGGAAGTTGGACTATTCACTTCCAACATTTTTGCCCTATAAGCCTATCCTTCCTATCCTTTCGCATGAAATAAATGAAAACGCTCTGCAAAAGAACTATATATAAATTGAAGTCGAGTGTTTTTTTATATGCTTGCTAAAGGATTAATAACTATATTACAGCTGTATAAGACGTAAAACTTAAGATTATCGTAACCAGAGGCTGTTCGTAGAGAGATATATTATCACCTTTAATAAAGAGTCTCATTGTCCGCATAAATAATGATTGCCACTACACAGTGTGGTAGTCGACAGCAAACTTGAAATTTATGTCACAAAGAGAGTGTGGTACTCATATATCTCATATGAACATGTTTCAGGTCAGTTATATTGCAGCAATTCTATCTCACCCTTGTGGCAATTTCTATGAAAAATAGAGGGGGAGTTAGCTGTATCAAGGGACACAATCGACAAGAGCGCCTCCGCCCTTAAACATTAGATATGTAATCAAAACACACTCTCAGATTTTATTATTATTATTACTAGAGGTATTGTTTAGGATAGTGCCTTTAACTCAAGTCAAAATAAGTGACGTAATAATATCTAATATAAATTTATTGTAACTATAAAAGTTTGAATAAAGGATTTTGTTGAAAAAAAAGATTTTTAAAAAGCGATAAGTTGATACCTATTATTGTTATTTGTTTAAGGAGCTTGTCAGCTACCCGGACAAATCGAAGGCAATTTGCCGTTTATCGTTGACTAGTACGCAACTATACCTAATAACAGATATCCTCAGTGGATAGTTAAATGTTCAGTTGTCTAAATTAAAACTGAGTCCACTACACATGGTCTGCAACCATGAGGAAAAAATTGAGTAATCTACAAAACTATTTTTTCATATCCCACCCATCTCTTGTAGAAATTACATTTTGACATTTAGAATTCAATATTCGATTTTTTACTTGATTTTTTATTTTATTATTATCAACCAGGATTTCTTATTACTTCTCTAGCATTTTTTAATGATAAGCGTATAAATAATGTCTAATTATATTAATTAACTAAATACTTTATCAGGATGTCTAATTGCATATAGACAAGACCAATTCTCCCTATTAAAAGTAATTTTGAATTAATTTATTAAGTAAAGATTCCATTGTTAAATGAACTGCATGTCTTAGAAATTCCAAGACCTAAAAACTATTATACAGGGTGATTTTTAAGTTGATACTTTTTTTTTAACTGTGTATAGAACTCGGTAAAATATATATTTTTTTCAAATAACTTTTTTCGATACACTCACAAACAAGGGACATACAGAATAAAAAAAGTGAATATGGGTTTGTTTTTCATCGTCTGTTTATGTTTAGTTTTTGCTCGAATTTTTGTATTATCGATCACGCATTGTACCGATCAGTTAGTCTTAGACACTTTTGGTTTATTGTTGTTAATTTTAAATTTGCAAATCCTAAAAATGGCACATCGTTATGAAAACAATAAACTTGTGCATATGTTGCTTATTTATGGAGAGTGCCTTCAAAGTGCTGCTGCTGCTTCGGTATTATACGCAGACCGCTTTCCTTTGCGGAATTATCCTACACCCAGAAGTTTCATAAATCTTATTCAACGGGCTAGGGATACTGGCGATTTACGGAAACATCGTGGAGGGCATGCAGGAAGAGGAAGGAGACCTGAAAATGTTCATAGGGAAGAATAAATTTAAAATCTCATCGAAGAAGATCCAACAACAAGTACTCGAGTTGTTGCAGGGCAGGTCGGATTAAGTCAAACAAAAGTATGGACAACATTGCGCGAGAATCAATTTAATCTCTTTCACGTTCAACGTGTCCAAGCACTACTGCCTGAAGACTTCCCCCGCAGAGTTCAGTTTTGTGAATGGTTCCTACAAAATTTTAACCATGGACGAGACAACATTCACCCGAAACGGAATTAACAATATTCGAAATACGCATGTTTGGTCTGTTGATAATCCCCATGCAATTCACAGAACCAATTTTCAAGACCGCTTTCTGCTAATGTGTGGGCAGGAATTATTGTGGATGGGATACTTGATGGACCATTTATCTTACCAGACCGTACTTTGACGGACGATGTTTATTTGAACTTTTTGCAAAATAATCTGCTTGTTCTGTTAGAAGACGTGCCACTGAATATCAGGCAAGCTATGTGGCTCCTGCAGGATGGAGCACCTGCCCATTTTAGACGAGAAGTGAGCGAATTTTTGGATATAAGTTACCCAAATCGGTGGATTGGGCGAAATGGAAGAGTTGCATGGCCACCAAGGTCGCCAGACCTAAATCCATGTGACTTTTTTTTGTGGGAGTTATATGAAAAGTTTAGTTTTCAAGACGCCTATCGACACACAAGAAGAACTAATAGCACGTTATGAGCAGGCTGCGGCAACAGTTAGACAAAAACCGATTCCTCTATTGCGTGCTGTTACGGAACGGTGGTTACGTCGAGCAAATCGTTGTGTTGAAGTTAATGGTGACAACTTTGAATAACTTATTTAAATTAGAGAGCACCGTATTGGACTCATTTTATAACATTTTAGCAATGCAATTTTTTTATTTTTCGGTTTTTTGAATAAAGTAATTTGAAAAAAATTTTTATTTTACCGAGTTCTATACACAGTTAAAAAAAAAGTATCAACTTAAAAATCATCCTGTAGAATATTATAAATTAGTTGAAGGTGATCTATAACATATAATAATTACATACTTATTTTTCTGAAATAAAATGAAATAAACATTAACTGAAATAAACATTTATCCAACTTTAGAACTTTGAAATTAACATGATCCTTTAACCAGATGGCCACAACTCAGCCTCTGTGGTTCTGCGTAAAAAAACTACTACTACTACTACTAACTATTCATACAAAAATGTCAAAATGTAGACTTGAATATAATATAAGAAAAAAATATTATTCTCCTCTACTGAAAATTTTGCCTTGGCTTTGTAAGCAGTTAGAATGGTTTCAAACTCATAT
The DNA here is from genome assembly GCF_022605725.1 of Anthonomus grandis grandis. Taxonomy (NCBI): domain Eukaryota; kingdom Metazoa; phylum Arthropoda; class Insecta; order Coleoptera; family Curculionidae; genus Anthonomus; species Anthonomus grandis. The sequence goes on from NC_065548.1 coordinate 38,821,189, forward strand.
TATCTGGCCATATGATAGAATCGAAGCTATTAATCTCATACTTTGATTTTATTGTAACACTGTAAATAGTCAAGTCAATAAATTAAGTTGCAGTTACCCTCTCCTTTTTTAAACCAAATTGATGACATCTAGTAGTAGGTATATTTTGAAATAAGAAGGTTAGCATGAAATGATAGATGATAAAAAAAGGTTTATCGAGATATTTAGTCAGTCAATACAGTACTAGCCGATAGGTGTTTTTGCTCATTGACTTCTTTAAGACAAGGTATACCAAGAAACCAAAGAAAAAAAAAAAGATACTCAAGAGATCACCACCAATAAACCACCAATTTGTGCTAACAACTAGTACCTCCGATTATTTGGAAGTATACTGACCCATTTTTGGTAATTATTATTACCAAATTAAACGTTTTTCGGCTATTTTGCCATTAAACGGAATATTTCTGGTTTAGGTACTTTGTGTTAAGTATGGAGTTTATAGATGTGCTGGCGGAAACACGATTTTGCCCTTTTTCTGTAAATGAAAGCCTGTTTTTTTTTAATGGAAAAAACAACCGAAACTTAAAGTATTTAAAGCAAATGGCACTATTAGGTGGCTTGAAATCAAATTTTTGGGTATGACGACATATTTTCTTCGTTTTTCCTAAAATGTTAGGTATTACTTTCAAAAAATACTCAAAGAAAATAATAGAAAAACAAAATGTTCCAATAAAATCGGCAAAATTTTGTGAGACAAAAAAAAACTCAAAATAGTAAAAAACTAGCTTTAAGCCCCCCGTATGCTTAACCTGTTGGGATGAGCTGGGTTGAGTTGGGTTGGGATCGGATGGGATGGGATGGGATGGGATGGGATGGGATGAGTTTAATTTTTTACCATTCGTTAGATGCGAATTAAAACAATCAAAAAATAGTAAACTAATTTATTTACACACTTAAACTACTAAACACAATTACTTACTACTACTCGAAATATTTATTTCCACTCTATGTATTTAATAGTCTATATATGATTTAAATAACGTGCCAATATTCCGAACTTCACTGCAATGAACTGGCGGCAACTGACTTCCAGAGGTTATCCTTGGCTAACCATAATTCCAGCAAATTCGCTGAACGTCAAGACTTCGTGCAATGTACCACTTATGTCATTCCAATATTTTTACACTGCCTTCTCCCTAAGCTCATGTTATTTGTCCCAAAATGATTCTAAAGATAGTGAATATCAATATTGGCAGAAGGTTCTCCTTTTGTAACTGGACGTCTTGTAGAAATAACCAACGGTTTTCTCCACAGATCGACGTTGGGGAATATAACAGGACACCAGAACTTGCACGCTTGTGGACCTGAGAGCACTTCTAACATGATGCGAATCATCCTCTAGTTCAGGTTATCGAGTTCTCATACGAGTTTAGGATTCTCAGATCCTCGGCAAGCAACGCCTCCTTTAGAGAACACAAAACATTTCAAAGGTCTTATTCTATGACGCCTCTTTGGTTATCTTAAGTGCTTGCCCGACTCTGAGGTTAGACCGACGATCTCTTAAATTATTTGTGAACTTTCTATGGTAAACTTCAGTTATTCCTCCGAGAGCAAAAACATCCGAGTCCCTTTAAAGGACACAAAAAAAGAATATTATTAGCAGTAATAAAGAAGCAAAAGTTCAAAAACGAATATTTTCTAGACAGTTTTTTCGAATCCTATGGCGATTGCCTTCATACTATTGTATTTTTCATCCTATTGAGATAGTCTGTGGAGCAATTAAAAAACAGTTGCGCAAAATTAATTAAACACCGCAATTAAGCGCGTCTGTGCTAGACAACATACGAACGGTTATTGAAATCGACAAAATCAATTTATGAAAGAACTGTGTATCCCACGTTAAAAGTGTAGAAGGCGATTACTGCATCTTACCGCGAATTAATCCAATTATAATATATGCCAATGACGAATCCAGTTCTGAAAGATGGATAGTGATGCTAATGGGGTAAGCATTTTTGAAAGTAAAAAAATTTGGGTGCAAAATTATGAATATATAGTTAACTTCAAAAAATTCCGCTTAACAATAAAATTTCATTGTGCAGGTAAGTATAACAAAATTCTATTACTAACCATATTCTATTGTATACTTGTCTTACAACAAACCACCCACTATTTTTTCCAATTTATTTGCACTTTTACTAAATTGAATTTTATATTTTTGATAATTTTTTTAATTATTACAAACAATTTTTTGGAATAATTAAAAAAAAAACTTTGCAAAAAATATCTAACCACGACTCTTGCGTGATTACTTATACTTATTACAGTTAATACATATTTTTGTTGGTTGTAAAATTTTATTTATTTACTATATACATATATATATATATATCTAGCCAGAGAAACAGAAATAATATGCACACCAATGCCTTATAAAGAAAACGCCGCGTGCTAAACGTTTTTACTTTTTATACTTGTCCAAGTAACTTCACCTAAACTATACTTTGAATTACAGGTAATTTTATTATATTGTTTTTATTTTGTAATTAATTGGCTTTCAAGAAATAAGAATAGATTTTTTAACGTTAATTTTTAATAGTTTTAAACCTTATTTTAAATAAAAAAAATTTAAAGTATTTAACACCTATTTTAATAAATGTTGGAAATGAGCTTACCATTCCATACCAATATACAATTATTGCTCAAAACGTTTGCGCATATTTCGGGCATTATAAACTAACATTTGTTAACAATTTTACTTCGAAGAACTTCAGAAGTCAGGTTTTGTGGTAAAGGCTCTAGTTTTTAGATGACCCCATAAACAAAATCCAAAGGGGTAAGATCAAGAGATCTAAGAGGCCATGTTACCTCTCCGACCAATCCATCGTTCAGGCAATACGTCGTTCAAAAAATGACGCTATGCTGCTACTATTGCAGCATAATGTGGTTATACTCAATTTGTTAGAATATCAGTTCATTATCTAGAAATTTATCATCTGGTTTAAGTAAAGCAGTTATTTTGGAATTGATGGCGTGCTGTAGAAGTTCAAAGTAACTTTCAGCATTCAGATTTGAATTTATAAAAAAAGGTCCAACAAAAAGGTTTCCTGGCTAGTATCCTAAGCCCATACATTAACTTTTTGAGGTCGCTACGCATGTGTTTCTCGAAATAAATAGGGATTGGTAACTTCACCATGTAAATAGATAGAGCATTCGTCCAACAGACTGTCAAGCAAGTTTCTTTCACCATTTAACCTCTATCATAAAAGAACTCACAAAATTGTACACGAGGATCAAAATCATCTTCATTTAGCTCAGGTACTAGTTCGATTTTATAGGCATATTTGTGTAATTTTTGTGAAAAATACTATACGCCAGATGCGGTAGCAATTTCTCGAGCAGATGTATTAGGCTCCATCTCAATGTGACCCAATCCTACAATTTTTACCACTTTATTTCTCACTGGATGCTGAACTTCATTTTTTCTGTTTAACAGAGTCAGTACCTCTGTTTCTTGAAACTTCCTCATCAAATCCATTACATAAGGATGGTTTATCCTTTTATCTGGATGATTACCATGAAAAACATCTTGCTTCTACTTTAGAAGACTTATTTTGTTGATAATAAAAACCCACCAACTCAATTCTTTCTTGCAGCGTATAAACCATTGTTATCAATACTACTAATATCACCAGCACTAAATTACATAAATACTTTGTGCTACTGTTATTATTGCTCACTTAAACAAAACACCGATACCAAAATAAAAATTACTAAACCAAAAACAAAAGCATCGAAATATGCAGGTATTTAATGAATATTTTGACTTGTTTGTGAAGATAACTTGAATTTTTGGAAGGCATATTTTTTTTCCTTGAATAGAGATATTGATACTTAAAAAAAATAAAAATATGTACAGAAATTATTAACGTTATGCGACACTATGTCTTTTCAAAAAGTAATTTATTTAAAAAGTACGACTGACAGAATGACAGCTCAATAATATTGTATAATAACTACAATAGTCTTATGTTAATATCTCACAACAATGTTGTACAATATTCTATATGATCTTAAAACTAAGATTTTATATAGAAAAAATATGTTGATGTAACCAACTACGTTGTGGAGATTCAACAGTTCGCACAATGATCATTTGGTTTACTACGCCATTGAAAAAGTCTATGGTGAAGAGTTCGCAGTTCTCACGGGTATAACTCCTCCCTCCTTAAGAGGCAGACATAATGGAATTTGTTTGCTCCATTTCTGGCTCTTCGTATCTTGATTTTTGAAGATACGTTATGACTTATATTGGGCATCTTGTAAGATTTTGGAGAATCAAACATTTAATTTGATTTCACAATTTGTAGGAATTTAGACTAAAGTTGGTTCTCCTAGCATTATGTATTGATCAGTTTTATATTTGATCAATATTTGTGTATTTCTATTCGGTATAATCAAAAAATGTTTATCAGCAATTTGTTCAATAATGGGTTAAACTAACTGAGTTTGTATTGGTATGCATACAAATGCATACAAATTGGGTCAAAAAAATCTGACTGGAAAATATTCAATAAAATAATTAACTAAGAAACTAGCAAATTAACATTTTCGAGTTACTTTTGGCCAAAGAATGACAAGAGACCACACAGTAATAAGGCCATCCTGATGTAAAAACTGCTCTAGGCAGATAGTAGATTATGGGTCAGCAGTTGGGACCTATAAATAAACTTATAGTTTTATAAAATAGTAGTAAGACCCATGGCATCATATGGTTCATCAGGGAAAGGAAGCTTATACAAATTACACTAATCAACCAACTATAAGAGCTCCAAAAGTCCACATGTTAGTGCAGCATCATAGACATTACACCATTCCTTACACGGGCGAAGAAAGCGCTGCTGGATCCACCGGCGATCCACATTTTGATATAAGTAGAAATAAAGGCAGTCAAATATAGACTCAAACTAGGCCAAGTCTCAAGCAATGGCAAATAAAAACTGTGATCTAAAAAATAAAGAAAGATCAAAATCAAGTCAATCTATGACAGTCCAATAAGAAAGATGATTCCTCAATACACACTTTTCTCTAAAAATAACGCTGGTATATATACTGCCAATAACAATGACCAATCAAATTTTAGAGGCCGGCATATATGTATGAGTTAATCTGAAATGATCTCAATGTTATAGGCAGAAGTTGCATATCCAAGAAATAAAAATGAAAATAAAAAGATAATTATATACAATATAGCCAAACGGCCTTTGAGCCAATCAGTTCTAAGTTTTCAATTCCAAGGTAGTAAAAGACTACTTAAGTGTCTGGAAAAGTATAGCTATGTCAAATAAATTAACTTTGGCATGGGTGTAAGGCCATGAAGGCCACCATGGAAACCAGAAGTTGAGAAGTTAGCCAGAAAAGGCTAACAATTTCAAAATTAATAGGGCTTGAGTCACTCGGTGATATTGCGGTATGGCTCTTTAGGGCAAATACACAGAAAAGGTTTCCAATACTGGAATAAAAGCAGGCTGAAATATTCATAAAAAATCACACGCCCGATTTCACAACATACCTTTTAAACCTCAACTGAAATGTAATACAGATAATAGTTGGTTTTATTGCAAGCCTGTGTAACCTACCAAAATACCTAAAAGCTTTAAAAATCATAAATCACCTAAATAAGTAAAAACTTAATAAATATGCGGAGCTATATAGATAGATGTTATACAGTACGGAGGAATTACAATCAATTTCTATAGGTTGCAGCGGCAAAAGACTTGTCTGTAAACCCAACTTTAACCCTCTAATCTATCTATCTGGTCTAGATACGATTCTCAATAGAGGCGAGAAGAAAGTTTCAGTGAATACAATATAGTTTGAACAAGATTGAGCACCGCACGGATACCAAATTAATGTTCGAAAATACCTTTGAATATTTTCAAATACGCCAAGTATAATATGAAGAGGTCGATGGAAATGCCAGCATGATCCCTTGATCTGAATTAATTAAACTTTTTCTTATGAGACACTATAACTACTTTAACTTAGCTAACCTAAAAGTATTGCTTGTATTTATATTGATTATACCTAAGAATCTTACAGACGTTACCATAAATTTTCAATACCACAGATTTTCAAAAAGATTAGAGTTTTCAAGACATTATCTTACGACTGATATTTTACATGATATTGATAAGCTGATTAGAAGACATAGGCTTAAAGTTAATCTTAAGAACTCTTCCTCATTTCAAAAAGATGAAAATAAGCAAACTTCCGTTGCAATATAATATGATCTTATCTTGACGAGAAGCTTTAATAGGGTTTTTAGAAACTTAGGTCTAAGAATGGTCTATCAAAGTTCGGCCAAGTATCGAAATCTTTTACGAAACCGAAAAGATAAAATAAAGACCATTGAAAAGCTCGGGATCTATAAGGTTGATTGCAATGATTGTTATAAAAAGTACACAGGACGAACCAAAAGATCAATTAATGTCAGACTTAAAGAATATATAGCTCATATGAAATATGGAAGAGTTGAAAAATGAAGTTGGGTGATTATGTTTTAAGTTTTTCATGATAGACAACTTAAAATTACTCAAACAAGTTAATAACAATATATGCAGAAAAAAGTTAAGTTATTTTTAAAAATCAAAAAAAAAAACATTTAAAGGTCCATTCTCTTATAGTTAAAGTTATTACTGAAAAAAAAATGTAACTAAAAATACCAATGATGTATCTAAGATTTTTATTTCAGTTAGGTGCTTCACGCTTTATAACGAAGTTTTTTTGTTTAGCTAAATTTTTTGTAATTCTCTTATTAATCTATAGAATTACTCGGTTCTTTTTCCAACTTAAATTAATAATTTTCAACATTCATATTGACAAGCTTTGCCCAGTAAAGTTAGGAAAGTTTCTATTTTGGTAATAAACGCGCGACGGCGTTAATTATTAATTTATCCTTGCGTTTAATACCTCAGCACCGTTTGTCTCCGTACCAGCACTAGAGTTACCACTGTTAGAGTACCGCGCATGTCCGTTCTCTATATAACGCGATGCACTGATCGGCAGTGGGCACTGAGTTGGGCAGTTGGGCAGTTGGGCAGTTAGTTGGGCAGTTGCAGTTGACGACAGCAGAAGTTGCAGTAGCAGTCAAAAACGGCAAACCACAACCTACCAAACCAAGCAAAACACCAAAAACCAACCAGAAACGGCGGACAACAGCAATAACTCGCCCCCCATAGTCAGCGGGGGGCCGAACCACCGACGTCAAAGACGCACGACAGATGAAAACCGAGATGAACTAGAGCGGGGTAAGTCTCTAGCTGGCACTCCTTACCCCGTCCATAAACCCCTCCTCGAGCGGAGATATCAAAAAACCCCTTCCCAGTCCCTAAATCCTGCCCCAAACATGGAAGGAAACAGCCCAGTTTTCAGTGCAGAGGTCTATAAAGACATCTGCACTTCACTGGAGTTCCAAATTAAAAACCTGCAATCGAGCATTGAGGAAAAAAACTTAAAGCATAAAACGCTCGAAAGTGAGAACGAGCGACTTAAAAATAAACTTATAAGTACTGAGGAAGAGATCGACATCCTCAAAGATCAAGTCCGCATCTTCAATGCTCAATTGCGGGAAACCAAGGACAATATGGAAAAAATTTTAAAAATTAATGAACAACTGGAAAATGAAAATAAAAACATTGCCGAGCAGCTGGGAGCGCTGAGGGACCAGCTGAACGATAATGAAAAAAATAAAAACCAACGTAAAAGATCCAGAAAGGAGGCAAACATCTCCTCCCCACGAGAGGAGGAGATGTTGAAATCCGACTCTGAATCTAATACAGACACTGAAGAACCTGGTCCCTCAGCGCGCCCAGATGCTGCAATTAACAGCAATCTGGGTAAACGGGACCCAAAACCTCATAAAAGCCCACTCTTTATGCCTCTCAGCGAGTTGTCTGTTGCGGGTAAAGGGGGGAGTGCAAAGCCTAGCAACCCAAGAATCCCAAAGGTTGTCATCAGAGACACCTCAAACTGGGCTAAAAAATACCAGACAATAATGGAAAAAAAAATAAATATTCTTAAAGTTCAAAAGGAGAGGCTGGGCTTGGCACTCTTCCCGAAAACAGCCCAGGATCACAGAAGTCTGACTGCCCTCCTCAGGGAAAGGGAGATGGAATTCCACTCCTTCTTCCTGGAGGAGGACAGAAAGTTGAACTTGATCCTAAGAGGTTTCGACAGAAACTTTAATCTGGAGGACATAGAGAGTGAGCTGAAACGGATGGGGTTCGAGCCTGAAGAAATGGGCTGGTTTAACACCGGCCCAGGTCGTAAAAGGCAGACGGACCTCATCCGCTTCCTGATCAAAAAAGAGCAGGAAGATATTTATAAAGTTGATAGTATAATGAACATCAGGGTCAAAGTGGAGCGCCTCAAAACGTTTCAAATAAATAATATAAAACAGGTGGGACAGTGCCATCGCTGTCAGGAGTTTGGACACGCCGCGAGCAATTGCAACGCGGGGCCGCGTTGTCATAAATGCGAAGGAAAGCATCACTACTCAAAATGCGAAAAAGAACGTACAACACCGGCCCGGTGTTGCAATTGCGGCGGCGACCATCCGGCCAGCTACTGGCGCTGTCCGAAAAACCCAAATTTTGTAAAAATTAACAGAAAATACGCCGATGCGCTAAAAAGAGAGCCCACTTTGGGCCCGGTGTTCAGAGAGACTGCAACGGTTAAAGGTCCCGTCCCAGAGGCTAAACTATTAAAAACACCTATTCAAAATAATTTATTAACTCTTTTATCCCTGCCGGAGGACGAAATAAACTCCAAAATTGATAAACTAATTTCTAAACTCAATAAATTAACATCTAACCCGGCTTTTAAATTACTTTTACAATAAAACACAACACCTTTTTTTTCTCTTTTTAAAAAAAATAATAAACAAAATAAACACACCGGCCAAAAACCGACGAGCTGGGTGGGCGTGTCCTAGACCAAGTGAAACCAACCAATCCCAGCCGCCCACCTAGCCTATAAATATAACCTACGCTTCCTCATCCTAGTCAGTCCGTCCCCGCTTTCCGAGCCATCAAAAGCTAGAGCACCTCGATGCGACCAAGAAAGAAAAGATAGGCGCCAAAAAAGACATCAACAACAAACTAAGTCAGGAAACCGGCAAGAGCCAAGTTGCTAGCCCGGACGAATTCAGTGCAGTACAACAACAGTGGGCACTGGGCAGTCCGCTGAGTCCGCAAACCGCTACCATTCGAGAAAAGCGCCAGCAATAGCCGATCGAGGTAAGCCCCACATCACAGATGTAAATAGCTCCGCACGCGGAGTTATTCTCCGCATAGAGTGATTCTCCACATAGAGTTATTTCGGAGTTATTACTCCGTGCGGAGCTATTTACATCTGTGCCCCACAGTACCGTACATCGCTCCGCCGCTGTGGCCAGCATGTAAGTATAGTAGGTTAATCCATTTTTCCTATTTCTGATTTTCACAGGATACACGGTGTTGCGTGCCGGACCGTTACGGGGTAATACTGTGTATTCTTTAACAAAGTGCTGGGGGATGCATATGGGACCGTTACAAGGTAGCACCCTGCATTGGATATTATCCCGTTATTCCCAACCTGACAATATTGCCACCTTCTACCTACATAATGAGGACCGCATCTACCGACATTTTAAACAGAGCTGGCGAAGGTTACGAGCGACCGCATTTATTTTTATATATTAGACCGCTTACATATCCTGTGGGTGATTTACCGCTTACCATTCCGATTAATACCGATCGTTTCATGCTTTATTTTCTCTGAGCTGTATCTGAAGCGCTTGTTTACTGCCGTAATTAACCGCACCCCTTTTAAATTTTGCTTACCGACGTGAGTACTCTTCATTGCACCCCTCCTCTTCCCGCACCATACCGTAATGAATTTGGCCGTATGTAAGGTTTATTAAGAAGTGTTAGCAGAGAGATGACATGTTAGGTGGGGATAAATAAATGTGATTTTGTTACAATGTTGCCTATTATTTTACTTATACAGAGGACCTGGATTACTTTCTTCACTGTTTAAAGGCTACCCGATAGGCCGTGGTCCCTCATCTACAGTCAGTAATATCATTCCAGCTTTATCGAATGTATCCTATTTGGTTGATACACTGATGATAAGTTAGCTTTTTTTTTATAAAACTGAAAATGTCCTCAGAGTATAATATTTATTTACCAAGTTTCTTTTAATTCTTCATAATTATCTAGATAACAGGCAGGTAGGATTGTACCGGCTGAATTATGTGTAGATATGTGTTGTTGTAAATTTTAAATTTAGGTATTTTCTTTTCCTTTGTAAAGAAGAGCTTTAGCTGTTTCCATATATGCTTTTTTTAAGCATAGAGAGAAAACTAAACTAAAAACGAAATGTTACGCAAGCGAAACGGATCTTTGGATACAATCTCATCTTATGAACTGAATTGTTTGACCAATAACATATTAAAATTTTCATGAATGAAATGTAAAAAGCACGTCTCTTTCTTAATGTATTTGATAATCTTTACATTTTTAAGATACATTCAAATATTATAGATACGATTTCTCAACCATCCTAATCTTGGCCTAAAGAATTTATAATTGGACCTTTAATTAAATTTAAGAAAGGTCTTTTTAGAGGCATGTTATCGCTTGATTTTTGATAAACACTCCAGCAAATTTTTCGAAAATCGTTGGAGAACTCAAATCTTAAGAGATTTTTTTACAGCAAATGAGTTATTTGCCCAGAATGTTGTACTCCAACCCTTTTGTTCTATTAGCGTAGAAATCTAAAACACGCAATTATTAAAAATCCAGATTCTACGACCATCGACTATTACTGCAACAAGAAAGTTTTTGTCCTAAAAACATGTATGTACATGTATATCCATGTACCAAATTTTGGCAAAATAATATGAGCGGTTTTTAAATTAATCAAGAAAAACAACTTTAAAATCATCGTTTCAGCACCATTTAGCGCCAAAATTAGGAAACTTTGTACTTAGGTAAGTTTACTTAATTCAGCTAATTTTGGTCTGAGAAATTTGTGGAAAAATTGTTATAAAAACTTTTTACAAACGTGTATAATGGAATACAATCTAAAAAAAATCGACATTTCGAATCCGTATTTATTTATCATTAAATATCTCTAATTCCACATTACCGATATTAAAAATGGCATTTATTTCAAAAATGTTTAATCTTATAAGTTTAAACTAAACTAGACCATTTAAAATATAGATTTAAATTAAATTTTCTACTTAAAAAGGAATGAAGATGAGTGAGTAAAATATATCAACTATCGGGACACACTTTTAATTAAATCAAACAACTTGATTCGCAAAACAAATTATAATAAATAAATTGTTGTACCAGGTCGTAATAGTTTTTGTTACAAATAGAGATTTTAAATAGTTTGTCTTAAAAATATACAAGTATGACACGCAAAAATTATTAACCGTTGAAGTGGCCAGCGTCGGCTAACATAATTACCTATTGAATGAAAATATTAAACTTCAAATTTAAAAAATACATAAAATACGGATTAAGATTCTCAAATCAGTAGAAGATAAATGTACGGATTTCAATTTACCAAAACATACTTTCTCATTCGATAGCTTAAAAACTGCTTCTTCCCTATAATTAAATAATATTTGCTTATTCTCACAACACGTGGTGCAGCAAGTCCGTTAGATTAGTAAATATATTCGGCCGAACGAGCAGATTACCCTAAAATTATTAGCAAGTTAACTCTCAAATGGGCTCAAAGTAAATTGAATTTCCGTGATAATGATCGGCCAATTTGGGTTGTATTAATTCAGTTCTACTGGCTGCCTATTGTGTTTACATATAATATTGTGAGAATTGTTTCGATGCTTGACATATTTAGTCTATACACTTAATATTAAGACTAGCAGAAATTTCTCAAACATGCAGATAGTATCCTGTGAGTATTTAGAAATTAATTTTTCAGTAGTAAGTAGATTATAGGAAACTAATGAAATGCAAATATTTATCGTTTCGTAGTATAACGTTACAAAATTATGATAAAAAATATTACACAAAATCGACAATATGTACCAATTCTTGGTAATTTTAAATACATTTCTTATTCCTTAACCAAAATAAAAAAATGATTTTAGTTGTTAAAAGAAATTTTCGTTATGAATAATCATCAATATTTAAGAAAAATACTTTTATATAGATACATATGCATTTACTCGACAAATTAATGCAAAGAAAATCTAAAATAAAATTACATCTTTCCAAAAATTCTTAAAAAAAAAAAAAAAAATATGACGCGATATTTTCGATACATTGAATACATATTTTTTTTGAACATTATAACCAGCTCGATTTTTTGAATTGAACACATAGATAGTTAGTCAGTATTTTTAATTTAGTGTTACAGATTAAACAATACTGTCTCTGATTTCTAGGCAGTTTCTTCAAAATTCTGGAAATACCTGCAATAAAGTCAACAAAGAAATGCTTTATAAGGTTGTTTGGCAAGTAACAAAAAAATAATTCTGTGTAGCCCATTGCCGCAAGACTGAATGATAATGTTATTATTGAACACATAGCCACAATTCTGTAGAACAGCCTTAAGCCAGCGCTGCGTTCTTCTGCTACACCAATACTTCTACTTCAAATTATAAAAGGCATTAATTTCTGGGAAAATATGGTCTTTCTACTTAGATTGATGGATCGGAGAAACCTCGATCGAAGCAGATCGGAGTCTGCTAAAACTATTGATTTAATGACTTCATTATTTGACTTTATTGATGTCTAGTATATCTTCAGAGATGTATTGACTAGTTATATATTATTTTATTATAATATATTATCACAACCTCAATATATTTTGGGTTGGTATAGTGATAGCTAATTTATATTTATTTAACGGCAGAAATATTTGTTAACTGGTTCACTTGTTTAACTGCCCTCTTTACTTTCAGTAACATGCGTCTTCACCAGGAGCACTGTTACAAAAATTATTTCATTTCATAAACACTTGTAATGCTATTCATTATTTTATTGAAAACATCCATATTTGCATACAAAAACAAAGGTAAGGACACAAAGTCACGGTCTCATCCAATCTATATATTTTCTTAAAAAAGCTTAAAAGCTACACGTGTTTCGCTCCTGTCGGAGCATCATCAGGCCTAAAAAATACATTAAGATATTTTTCTAAAAGAACGCTTATAAAACTCATTACCTAGACCTACACAGATCACATTACAACTAACAACAAAAGAAAAGCTAGGTTAAGTTAACAATTCCCACCATAGATAAAAATGTATGCTTAAAAAATAAAAAAGTAAAAATTTAAAATGTCACCAGTGGGGAACGATCCCGCAACCTTTAGATTCACAGGCGCGCGTCTAACCCATAGGCCACCAAGTAACATGATAAAACATGGGGAACACTCCGAACTATACTATTAAGTGTGAATATAAGTAAACATCTTAACAATAAAAACCAAAAATATCTAAAAACGAAAAAGAAAAGACTTTTTTTAAGACAGGTTGTTATAAATGAGGTGAGGTTCAAACGTGAAAATATCGTTCACACACACAAGGACAGGGCTCTTCTTAGCTTTAGTTATTTCCATCTTTTCTAACTCTTATTTTTTAAGCATACATTTTTATCTATGGTGGGAATTGTTAACTTAACCTAGCTTTTCTTTTGTTGTTAGTTGTAATGTGATCTGTGTAGGTCTAGGTAATGAGTTTTATAAGCGTTCTTTTAGAAAAATATCTTAATGTATTTTTTAGGCCTGATGATGCTCCGACAGGAGCGAAACACGTGTAGCTTTTAAGCTTTTTTAAGAAATTATATATATTGGATGAGACCGTGACTTTGTGTCCTTACCTTTGTTTTTGTTTTCGTTTGGTCTCTTAGAGAAAAATGGATGATACGTTTCTATTCATATTTGCATAGTTTCTTCAAAGTTGTAGCAAGGATCCGTAGCTCTAAGTCTTTTTAAATTCGAATTGTAATGTGTGTAGATTTCATTATTTTGCTAAAATTTAATCTTAAATGTTCCCGAGCAAATTTAGCCATATAGATTCATATGACGGCCAAGTGTAGGAACCCGTAGATGCCCAGAGGACTTACTCGTTAGAAAAATATGGCCGTCAGTATGACTGATATATATGAGATATAAACAGAAGACCCGCCGATCAAAAATCACACTGTAAGTGTTTTTTTTTTTAAATTTGGAATTGTATGGCTCGTTCTACTTATAAATTTTATGTAGGTTTTTTTATGTCGTTGTCTAGGGGTTGGAGGAACGTTAAATAAAAGTCCGGTTATTGAAATTAAAAAAAAAACGATATTTAATAAGATAAAAGAGATATTTAAAGTCAAGCAATGATTTGAATGTGAGATTCTAGCAAAACAGTCACAGGTAAATCCAAACCAGATAAACCCAGACGCGCAAAACACTTTTGGCGACACTACTAAACAAAACACTGTACCTTGTTGCGAGACCACACGTTGGTCCACACGTTGGTCGCACCACAGAGGCTTAAACCGCTTCTCAACTTAACTCCTCACCAAACGGTAAAGTGAGTGTAAGTATATTTATTCCCCGCCTATGAGAATAAATACAAACAATTGGACGTGAATTCAAGCGCACCTCGCTAAAACCCGAAACTATATAAAGGATCCCCTGTACCCAATATCTCGCCCAAAAGCTCACTTAACACTAAAAAATCAAACCTGCTGCATAACCCAAAACAAACCGCCAGTCGCCAAGACCGTTAGTCAAAACAATAATATATTTCATAATTAAATCTCTTAGCGTCAGCATCAAGTCGCCGCCGCTTTCAGTAAATGTACCGCGCTCGGTTTATCGGAACAATAATTTATAAAAGAACATAAACTTATTTGATAATTACGGACCGTTAAAAAATTAGATTAAGAAATTCTATCTGAAAACTAAAATAATCCCACATTTATATTTCCTAAAATATTAGAACACAGTCCGTTAAATAATTTACAAACATGTAAAATTAAAAATATAACACGGCGTCGCGGAGTCCCATGGACTATAAGATCTTTGCCATACGCAATTGTCTTGACGATAGTTTGACGTCAACTGTACATTACCATAGAAAGATACTGAACGACGAACTCTGTTTAACAAACGCAAACGGAGTTTTTTTAGTAGTTTATACTTGTTGCAGCCTGAGGAACTTCGCAACGCATTGAAATTGTGAATTGTATATTCCATTTTATTTTGATAGGTAGTGCTGTGAAAACCACAACACTGTCAAAGTCACAATTAAATATTTGCAACAAGTCCGCTATTCATTAGTTAGTAAAAACTATATTTAAGGAATGCATAAAAAGCTCTGAGCGCGAAAAAAAAATTAGTAGATCCTTATTGTATATTGGACTGTATATAATTAGGAAGAATTACGTTTAACACAAAACAAAAGAACGACTAGTTTTATAAAAAGATGAACTATCTTGCTGTCACATAACCACGTCACCAACATCGATTCATCTATAACTTCATGGAAATTGATTTGACTTGACTTTTCAACTTTGGAGGTTGTCGGCTGGCTTCTAATTTAATAACTAATTAGGCACCCGGGTGAGACTGCATTTTGTCTAAAGGTCGAACAAGAGGTGAGCACGCTATCCTTCGGAGCTTCTCCGCTTGCTGAAAACTTGGTTAAGGAAGGCAGAAAACCCTCCTCTGCAAACTCGCTTAAAAGAAAATTTACCCCCGACCCCCCAAAAAACCCTGCAACGGTTCTTAATTTGATAAAAGCTATCCAAACAGTCCTTTAAGCCCCAATGGTAGTCCCGGTACCCCAGATAACCCAAGTAAAAATTAGTGGAATAAGTGGTTTTATCCCAAAACAAAAAAGTTTCCGGCGCGGGCATTACCAACCCAACCCGGCTTTAAAACATCTTTTTGATACCCAGATTATTGATCTCATCAACATAATCAACGGTGTATTTTAATCTTCGTACTTCCTCATTCGATGGAAATCCGCTGATGTCATCCTTATTCCTAAAAAGCAATAAACTCCTCAAGTCACGGGCCAATAAGTCTTCTGTCAGCAAGAGAAAAATAATTAAAAGACCTATCCCTAACCAGCTCACCCCATTCTGCAACAGGCACAAGATAATATCTGATCGTCAGTTTGATTTCAGAACCAAAATTTCCATCACCTATCAAACAACCCGGCTTGCTTTCTACATTCTCTCCGGAGCTAATCGTGGAATGCACATCGAGACTGTATTTCTGGATACAAGTAAAGCTTTCGAAAATGTAGCACGACGGTTTATTGCATAAGATAGTCGATACCCATTTTCCCGACTGTCTTATCAAACTTGTCCACTCTTTTCTGACCAATCGATCATTTCGTGCCTGCGCTGATGGTTTTGTTTTTAATCACCGCCCAATAAGAAGAGGAGTTTCCCAAGGTTCCCCTCTTTCTCTTCTGTTGTTTAACATTTTTATGCGTTATCTCTCCCTATCCTAAGGTAACACAATACTCCAGTACACCGACGACACCGCAATCCTCCCAACCTCTTCTAACAAAGGGCACATTAAAATAAGACTGCAAAAACCCAGTTAGTGATCTTTTCCAAAAGAAAAAGAGCACCGGGTGTCCATCTGAAATTTATACGCTATTATCATCTTCGATCACAAGCTAACCTGGGAAAAACATGTTATGGTCCAAGCAGGTAAGGCCAAAGGCCAGCTGTCGTCAGTACACTTCTTTCTCCACTTAAGTGAAAATGAATTGTCATGCAAGACCAAGATCCGGATCTACCAAACCTACATCCTAGACATCCATCCTCGTCATATGCAAAGGCTCTAAGCAACGGAAAATAGGGCTTTCCGGATCATGTACGTACGCTACACTACCCCTGATCAGGATCTCTTACTCCACTCAAGCCCTTAAAAAAAAAGAGCACGGCTAACGGGCTAACCTTTGGGGGAACCGACAAATTACCTGCAAGTTACCCAGTCGGTCTCCTTACCTGTTGGTTCAGATAGCTAGGTTCCGGGGAATCCCGGAGCATTGTTATACAAAAGGTTGTATTTAAAACTATTTCTTAATTTAGGTATTTTTATTGTCGATAACGCCCCTCAGCTGATACCAGTGGTCAAAGTTACACCCTGTACTACTCTTTGCCTTTTGTCGTAAGGCCCTTTGTACAGCCTAAGGCGACACAATACATTTGTCAAACAACTCGTCGTTTTTCTCGAGCTATCTGTCCCCAATCTCCGTACGCCGCGCATAATCAAGGAGCCAGAAAGGCCTGCTGGTCCTTAAATCAACGCAGCTGCGCAAGAACTACTTTATCCGATAGGAGTTGGAGGTCCCCCGGACCAAGCCGACTGGACGGCGTAACAATATTATAATTATTATAGGCACCCCACCCACATTCTTACATAGACAGGTGTAAACTTAAGATGTGTACAAAACGAGTTTCATCAGAGGCCTACAGCTTTTCTTAGAAACTATAAGAAATTTAAGAAAATTTAAGTGCAAATTTGTTTAGCTTAAAAAAAAGTCTTAGTATATTAGATTTTTTCTATACAGTAGTACACATGTATAGGACCATTTAAAATACGAGCTTTATTATTTTAAATGATTTGCCCTATATAATCATTTAAATTAAAGTATTTTTTACTTATTGGTTTGTATACAGAATTTTACCTTTGTTTAAGATATTTAGTTTTTTTTTAGCTAAAATCGATCTTTTATTTGAATTTGGGTGGCGCAAAACCCAACTATCTTTATAAACTAATATTATTGCTTATTTTAATATTAGGCATTGATATTATTTTATTAATAAGGGTCGTTTTCATATTTTTTGTTTTGGTTTGAATCCTCAATATTATACAGGGTATTAATGATTTATGTTTAATATACTAAGCAGTAAACTTTTTTTTGTTTAAATAAAGTCTCCAAATTATGTTTTATTATATATTTAAGCTTTGAACTTCTTTCTCTAGTTTCAAGCATTTCTTTTAAATTATAAATTATCCTATTGCATCTGCTCTTACGTAATTACTATACAAATAGTTCCAGTTCAAAGTGATTTTCATCCACAATAATCAAAGTCCTGCTACAGAATATAATATCCTAATTATCCATATTTCATGATTACTTTCTAGAAATACATAATTTATAAACAATAGAGTATAATCTGTATATACACATATAAATACATATATATTTTTTGCCGAATAGACCAATTATAGGACAAACGTTTTAGCAATGCATTTTTAATTTCTTCATTAATCAAATTTTGTTATTCATCGAAATATCTTTTAAGTAAAAGAAAATTGCCTCTCACATTATCTGCGTCGGTTTTTTAAGTAGTATTTTTACTTATGTCAACCATTAATCCAATCATCTATACGCGTAGGATCATTCAGTTACTCCTTTAATTAAAGAACAGGTGCTTAATAAAATCGAGAAAAGCCTCACCAGGTGAAGTGCAGGCACTTTTGCCCAAAGATTATTAAAAAAAATGACTTTGTGTTATTGGATGCAAAAGCCCATAAGGCAAGATGCACCATTTTTGAAAAAAATACCTTTCACTGATGAGTCTGATTTTTTCATGAACGCAATAATAAACTTTCACAATAATCATATATATGGACTGATGAGAACCCATATTAGTGCAGGACTGCAAACCCCAGACGACACGCTTCGGCGGCAAAGTGCAAGCGACAAGCGACAGTACTGGTTCTACTGTGTTTATACAGCCTCCACCGAGTCAACACTGTTTTCGACTTTATTCACTTGTTTGGCATGTACGTATCAATCGACATGTCGATTTGTTTTTCATCCCTTGTCGATAAACATGAGAGAGCAATCGATCAAATTACTGATCAATTCCCGTTAATTAAAGGTATAGTAAGGTAAGTACTGAAAGAACTTATCTTCCCTAAAAACTTTGGGAATTGCCCGTTTTAAAATATTAAAAAGATACATTAAAATTTATTGATTTCTCAAAAATTCTAACGTTCCAGCAAGCCACTCATTTATAGGAATATTAGGTTTTTAATGTGGTATCTTCTCTAAGAATTAGTGGCACAAAAAATATAGTAATAATATTTAAATTCATCTTTGACATCTGAAAAAAAATTCTAAAAACAGCGTTACATCTGCATTTAAGGCTCTATAAGTTGACGTAATCTTTTTTTAAATCGCGTACGAAATTATTAGCGTTCTATCCAATTCTACTTTGAAGACTTGATCACATGCAAAATCTTCTTTTGCGTGCAATTTTTCTTTTTGTAGACGCGATAATAATATATGCGTCATAAGCAATTATAAAGTCATCTCCGCAGACATGCTGATATCGACTGATCAACAAACATTTCGTCAAATATAGAGTTTTGTCTATTGTCGATCTACACTGTCGACTCTGTAGGGATGCAGCTTTACAAATACATTCCAAACAAGACATCACCATCCCCTGCCACTAATGCAGAATGCTTGCCTGTGCCGCTGACCATAAAACCGCTTCAAAACTAGTCGAGCGGTAGATTGCCGAGCAAAAAGGACGTATTTTTAATATAAGAAAATACGTCCAGAAATAATAATTTCAGTGGAAGAAGAAGAGCAACTCATTATTATTATGGTCAAATATCGTTCGTCCTCTACGATGCAGCCAGAGAACCGGAATATTTTGCTTGGTCAAAGACAATATTTGGAAGAAAATAGGAAATGTCAGTGTGATATTATCTAATAATTTAAGTACATTCCACACTTCCTCGGAAACAGGAAGTAGTCATGCAATGCCAGGATCTGATATTGTGACCCAGCTTGTTGATTTTTCTTATATACCATCACGAAGTTCAGAATATCAAAGACTTCTTCTGGTAATGTATTAAGAAATGATCCGACGGATACCAATATGGCTTCAGAGAAAAGAAGATCTTCAATCATATCATAATATACTACTAAGTCGTCTAATGACGTAAATGCATTACATATCCCCTCGTCAGCAGAAAGATTCAAAAGTATTCAAAGGTTTAAAAGTAATATTAGGGTCTAGCAATGTTATACCCAGCTTATTGATTTTTCTTATATACTATTAAAAATTCAGAAATATCATTATATCAAAGTCAAAATTATTTTTTCCTGCGCTTAGAGCAACTCTCAGAATCTTTGGTTTAATGTCTTCTCTAATTAAACCTAGCACAAAATCAAGCTAATATTTATTTAAACGGCAATATATATTCTCTAAACATTCGTTCGTCACCTATAAAAACCACAAATAATTTTGGATCAAAACAGAATAAATGTCTTCCTGATATCTCTTTTTAAATAGGGGCTTCATAACTATTTTCTTTTTCTCATTACGTATAAATTCAGAAAGTCTTCTTCCTCAAGCAAAATGTTAAAATTTTTTTTGGAAATGTCAGATATTCTTCAGATATTGTCAGATAAAAACCAGTGATTCGCCTTTAGAAATGGAACTGCAATGGTCTGTTGTTTTACTAGGAGTGTTGGCTGAAAAAGTGTATTTTGAATTTCTTGAAAAATAATTACCAGTGATTTTAATGCGCGTGAATGCATAGAAACTCCATACTATTTTTTTTTAATGAACCTTATCAGAAAAAAATATTTTTTTGTTAAAACGTTACCAGCCTACAGCTCAAAATCTAAGACGTTTAGGACCTATACTTGGGAACCTATATGGGAACTTTTTTCCTTCATTTTGGACAAAGAGTTGATTTTACAGATACGCCCGACCATCTTTCTATAGAAAATCTTGGCTAAGAATCAGGACATCTCGATAGAAATATATAGAAATTTATCAATGTTAATACATCTTTGTAAGTTCCAGGAAAATGTAAACAAAAAGTGAAGAGTCTCATCCATATTCTCTAGTAATTTGTTGAAACTATTATACATGTAGATTTGTTGGATTTATATTACTTCAAATATTTAACAAAAATAGTATTACTACTCACAAACTAGTTTCATTAACTATGAATAAAGTTATATCTCTATGAATATTTCACTAACTTTATGTAACTCTAACATCTTCAGGAATATTTTGCTTTATTTTGGGCTCCTGTGCATAACTAATAAGTGTGTATACTTTAGTTTATACTTTGGGGCCTTGGATTAGTCTCAATTAGATAACCAATAATCAACTGATATAGCCCCCTAATATTTCACCTCTTTTTGCGTCTCTTTGATGCAAAGATAATTGTGCTATCGTAATGTAAATTTTAGCTGAACTAAAATTCACATTATTGAAGACAACACATTATTCCTAAGATATTTTGTAAATATCAAGAAAGTTTTTTTCAGAAAATGTATTAACAAGTGTCAAGTACTATCTGTTGTTCTAATAAATTTTTCTTCTTCGACTCTCTTATAGCTAATATCTTAGAAAAGCATCAATAAAATATACTTCAAGGTAAAAATGTGAAAACGTTATATTAATAAGATAACTTTTGTCATTTGACCACATGGATAGGATCCTTGTGGTCAAATGACAATCAATCCCTTTTCATGTCTTTCTCTCATATGAATTTTATTTATGCTGATATTTGGTTAGCAATTTAGGTGAGCAAAATACTTGTAAACCAGTTAGTTTTGTACGTACACCACACATGTAACAAACAGCAATAAAATTTGATATCGTTCTTGCAAATAAAAAAAAATACATTAAATAATAAGCATTTAGAGAAACCAGATCAGCAATGTATAGAGATTGAAAATTCATGAATTTTATAGGATTGCAACTTATAATTTTAGAAATTACATAGACACTGAATACCACAACCGACATAAAAAATAGCTGATTGCTTAACAGACAATCTTAGTCAATATACTACAGAAAAAAATGTGATAAAAAGAAATGAATGAGAAAATAAAATGTGGTGAAATGAAGAATTAAATAATGAGATAAATATGGAAAATGACATTTATCAAAGAACTATTTTAGCAGAGAACGATTCCAACTGCGAAAGTTTTGAACAAAAAGTTTTTAAAAAAGGTGTGGGTTACTCAAAAACGTAATATTATTTAACAAGAAAAACCTCCTGATGGAAACATCATGCCTTACCAAAGGAGACCAGAGATCAATAGCCCTAAAGAATCTAATGTGACACTCGGATACTTGTGATACGTTTCGGTTGCGATCCCCGCAATTTAATCTTTCATCCACATTTTAATACAGCAAGTACCTTTCGCCCTTTAGCCTAAAAAAGAGTGACATGCTCCTTCAGCGAATAGGTTCTGCCAGAGGATAAGTGGTTTGGGTAGTCTAGGTATCAGATGGTCCCCTGTTTAGTTATGCAGGCCTATCCTGCCATTCTGCTCTGCCTGACATATGAATTACGAAACCCTTAAATTCTACTGTCGCAGGTCCCATGGTCACTTCTTATCAAAAGAAAAAAACATTTTATATGGAATGCGACCAATTTTTAGCAAAAATATTCTCTCCGAACTATAGTTCATCAAAAACATGTAACCTGTGCGCAGTTCTAGAGCTGCAATTATACAAAATATAATTCCAAACAAGATATGAAAACTTCTAGTAATTAAATATAAAACTTAAAAAATTTAAAGGGTATGAAATAAAGAAAGTAATTCGGATGACATCACAATAAAAATACTAAAGAGTGCTTTGAAAACTATTGAAGATAAAATTCTCTTCCTACTTATAAACCAATGAGAGAATAGTATAGTGATTCCAACTAAAAAAGTTAAGGATGCTATAATTTATGGAGAATTGAAACCTATCAGCATAATATCATCATCTAAAAAACTACTTTATGCATGTGTCAATGACAAATTAGTGAGATATAGTAAAGACAACAGTATTTTTAGTGAATACTAAGCAGGTTTTAGAAAAAATAATTGCATTTGAAAATTACCTGGCTGCTACTGATCCTTGACTACCTTAGCCATCCGGCATTTACTTAATCATTCAAGGTCAGGGTCATTCTTATGATATATACAGTGTGGTGACTTTAACTGGAATAAATTCACTTAAAACTAATCAAAATTTATCTCGCAAAATTCCTGAGACCCTTCGATTTTTGTTTATTTTTTTTCACATTTCAAGATAGTTTTTGTATTTTTTTACCTACAGGGGGAGTCCAAATTAACTCCAACTTTTTTTTTAAATGGAAAGCCCCTTTTTTTAAACTCTCATTCAAAAGAGCCCTTTTTCTTGATTAAATTGCACTATTTACTTTTGTGATTATCTAAAGGAGAAATACGAAAAAAAAAATAAAAACCATTAAAATATTAAAAGTTGCGTTTAATGTATAAGATGCTCAAAATGAGCATCATTTACTTGTTGGCAAAGCCCGAGATGATAATAAAATTCGTTTCTGATATTTTCTAACACTTCTGGAGATATTTGTCGGATTTATTGCTTAATACGTTCTTTGAGTTCGTCTAGGTTTCCTGGTTTGTTCATATAAATTTGACTTTTCAAATGTCCCCACAGAAAAAAATCAAGTGGCGTGAGATCGGGAGAACGTGCCGGCCACTCGATTGCACCCCTTCTACCAATCCATCTGTTTGAAAAATTGTCATCTAAATACTGGCGTACATTACGGGCATAATGTGGGGGAGCACCATCTTGTTGCATCCAGATTCTTTCATCATACAAATCTGGATCGAACTGATTCGGATATAAGGCACGTAAGACTGGAACTAGTTCATGTTCAAGAAATTCTAGATATCTTTCCCCAGTTAAAGTATCATTGAAGAATATGGGCCCTATAACTTGCCTGCCAATTATGCCAGCCCAAACATTAGTTTTCTGGGGATATTGTGTATTAGTTTCCCTTACCCAGTGTGGGTTCTCGTCAGACCAGTAGCGACAGTTCTGCTTATTAACATGGCCATTTAGGGTGAATGTAGCCTCATCAGAAAAAAGAATCCACTCCGAAGATATGCGATTTTCGTCAATGGCGTTCATCATTAATTCACAGAACTGAACTCTGCGATCTGGATCGTCTTCCAATAACTCTTGAACGGGTTGCATTTTATAAGGTCGTTTGTTTGCACTTTTTAAAATTTTAGCACAGATTTATGATGAATAGAGTTTTCGCGAGCCACTCTTCTGGCTGCAGTTACCGGATTTTCTTCCATCGCTAACAATACATTTAATTGGGTGTTTTCATCGATTTTAGAAGACCTTTGTCTTGAAACATCCCTCACTTGCCCAACTTCTCGAAATCTGCTTTCGATTTTACTAACCGTAAATTGGTTAATAGGTGGCAAATCTGGATACTTCTGCCTGAATAAGTGGACAACCTCTAGCTGAGTATGACTTCTGTCCCCATAACCAATCATCATTAAGATTTCAATCTTGTGGAGATTGGGATAAATAAGGCATTTTTTCAATATAAGTGAACTTATTTAACAACTGGTTGAAATTCACTTTAACAGTAACACTACAACAATGTTAGGAAATGTCTCGATACCAATAAAATAAACAAACACGCCAAAAATTTACCAACACAAAATATTTCGAGACTTTTAATAATTTAATGGTTTTTATTTTTTTTTCGTATTTCTCTTTTAGATAATCACAAAAGTAAATAGGGCAATTTAATCAGGAAAAAGGGCTCTTTTCAATGAAAGTTTAAAAAAAGTGGCTTTCTATTTGGAAAAAAAAGTTTGGTTGATGAAAAAATACAAAAACTATCTTGAAATGTGAAAAAAAATAAACAAAAATCGACGGGTCTCAGGAATTTTGCGAGATAAAATTTCATTAGTTTTAACTGCATTTATTCCAGTTAAAGTCACCACACTGTATGAAAAGTTCTCCACTATTTTTAGCATTTTGGTGTAATTGTTTTCGGTTAGCCGCTAATAACTTGAGATTATCCATGTAAAGTGGATGGTTAGGACTGACTGGTTCTTTATTATTGTTCTTAATAGCAAATCTATACTCAGTTAAATTTATTCGGCTTAAAAATAGATTGATGAAAAAGGCAAAACCACAATGAACTTGGATAAATCTCCTGAAATAAATCTCTGCAAATAAGAACTCTAGCATTAAGGAGCTGGAAATTTAACGATATCCGTCAAGTTCATATAGTGGGCTCTACAAAGGATATAATGCGGTCATTGCATATTGTGTTTGTTCCAAAATAACCCCCACTTTTTTGCACTTTTCAAAATTCAAATAATTTTGCGAGTTTCAAAACACTTGCGATACATTTTTTATAGTAGGTCTAACTATATCTTTTCTAAAAGCCTCTACTTTGTAATGTAATTTTCCTTGTCACAATGACGATTTTTCGGTTTTTTAGTTCTAGATTTCGGTTCCTTTTTCCTCGCCTAATCTTTTGGCATTCACTGCTATGTGTTCATACTAGCTGCAGCAGTACAGTGGATGGGCTTGTTCAAGTGTTCCACCTGTAAAAGTATATCTCAGTAAAAATAAAATAGAAGCATTGAAAAATGCATTAATAATTTGTGGGAGTTGAGTAGCAAGGCCGGTCTTATTAAAAGGTGTGTGCCTTTAAACAGGGTCATTGTCATTGTAAATTTATTCCTTTTAAATGAAATTCATTCTGTTGATTCTAAAATTGTTTGTTGATGTAGGTCTTCATTCTCATAAGATGGTGCAATTGTCATCATTTTGTAGCTTACCCTGTGACCAATTTAATGCTTGCTTGTTGCTTATGCAATAACTTAGGTCTTAGGTTCTTTTGTAGACTATCAAAATAACATTCTAGAACAACTTATCTACATCGTGTATTGAACTTATCTGCTTATTACAATATTAACTGTATGACGACCGGACATCGCACTTGCTTACTTTGCAAAATTGCATAAACTGGTAAACGTAACAGTAACCTTAGCAGATTAATTAATTATATCGATATACTGGATTATTTTTATTTAGATCATTATATTACACTTACATTAGCTTTAATTTCTCGTCTAATTCGTGCTTCTAGTATCAAATTATTCCTTAAAATAATCTTACACAGTACTGAACAGTGTTTTACTGTACAGGGTGTTTCGAAACTATTGTGCCAAAAGAGAAGGGTGGGTAGATCTCGCCAAAACAAGCGTTCTTTACTTATTAACCTATAGGCGCATGCGTCTTATTTCGATACTAATAGGTATCAAAAAAAGTTTAACACATGTACGTATGAAAAGTAAAAGAACACAAGTAATATCGATATTGAGTGCCCAGCTATACCCATTTTGACGTTTGAGACCAATCGCCGCGCGTTGGACACTCGCATTGCGTAGGCTACTCATTTATTATTGCATCGTGGCAATGTGTAAAACTTAAATCAGTCTTAATCTTAGTGTGACGGTTTAAAAGTTAAAAATGGAGAATGTTACATTTGCTGAATTAGTACCTGGCATATAGCACTGCTGATGGTAATGGAAAAGGCGCATTGCGGACTTATCAAGAACGTTTTCCGCAGTGGCGCTTACCAAGTCAGGGACTATTTGCACGTTTGCATTCAAGATTACGAGAGACCGGATCATTACGAGTAAGATTAGTTAATAAAGTGTTATTCATCCGGATTGTTTATGGCAACGAAACATTTAATTTGCAGAAGCGTCATAATGTAGGAGGAACACCATGCACAGTGCGTGTAGCAGGCATGGAAGAGAAAATCTTAGCACAAATTGACGAATCTCCTTCCAGAAGAACCCGAGCTGTTGAGCGAATGACTCATGTATGGGAAGTTTACACAAACAATAACTGCACCCAGTTCATTTTTAAAAATTGTACACACTTCTGCCTGAGAATTATCTCCTTCCGATTGAACTCGCTCAACAGTTTTCACAACAAACGAGTCGCGACGTCGAATTTTCGTCCTCTGTCATGTTTACGGATGAAGCCGTTGTTACCCGCGAAGGCATTTGCAAGACCCATGTTTCGACTGAATAGAACCTTCACGCTATGCACCTCCGTGGTTTTCAATAAAAAATTATGGTGAATGCTTGGGCAAGACTTGTTCATAATACTCTGGTTGGCCCGTATCTTTTGCAACCATGACTAAATGGAGAAATTTACTTGACTTTACTGCAAGAAACGCTTCTCAAATTATTAGATAATATTTCCCTGAATATCAGACAAAAAATGTAGTACCAACGCAACGGAGCCCAATCACATTACCTATTAGCCATAAGGAACATCTGAACCAGGCATATCAGGGAAAATTGGCATAGGCGCACCAAATGTATGGCCTTCACGTTCACCACAACTGTCCGCATGCCACTTCTTTTTATAGAGTCACATGAAAGCGCTTCTGTACGACACTCCGTTTCAGACACAGGAAGAGTTAGTAGGAAGAATTTTTGCGGCTACTGCTGAACTTAACGGTACTACGCTATCAGGCTTGCATTGAAGTAGATGGTCAGAATTTTGAACATCTTTTAAATTAAAACATGTTTCTTTCAATAAACTTTCTTGAATATTCCTTGTATATTTATGTCATTTACTAATACATTCATTTCTTGCCTTTCCTCTTAGTTGTCGAGATTTTAAACATTGTCCCAAAAGAGTCTTTATTCATTGACGACCTTGAATAATCCAGTATTTGATTTTGCATATGGTAATGTACTATTAACACCATTCACTGTTCACACTAATCTTCATTACACTGCCAAATTATCTGATCAGTCAGAGATGACTTTTTCGGTAGAATAATAGGATATCTAGTATTATAGGGCAAAGTTGCTTCCTCTAATTAACTTTCAACTCTATCTAGTCTATTTCCATCTTGAAACGGCGGTAGTGATAAGATTGATAATTTAGAACTTATAGAAATATTTTTCTGGAGGCACCTAAGCTCTTCTAAAAAATCGTGGGCTTGAACACTTCATATCCAATAATTTTCAACTTTAATCGAAAACTGTTTCGATTAAGACTAACATTCACAAATAAACTTTTAATTTCTGGTAATTCGTTACTACTTTCATAATATTTATCAGGTGGCCTATTCTCGTGACTTTATGTAACCATCCTGGTCTAAAAACTTGACTCCACTAATATTTTCAATAAAACTCCTCTAGTGAGAAAATATGCAAGGTTTTCTTTTCCAGGACAATAGTTCCAATTTCCTTTGACAAGTCGCTGAATTTCTTCTACCCTACTCTGAACGCAAGGTTTTTTTTTCGTTGCTCTACTTCTAATCCAATATAATGCGATCTTGCAATCGTACCATAAGAAAAGTAATAAAATACTCAAACTTACATTATCTCTAATATAGCGTTGGAGGCGAGCCAAAGTTCTTCTTTCCGGAAAGGAAAACTTTCGCATAAGCAACTACTCCATAACCCTGTCTACTCGCATCTGCAAAAATATGAAGCTCAACATTATTTGTTTTCCTGTCAGGTACGACACTCAATCCGCATATTATCTCAATCTGCATATCAATAGGAATTGGAATCTCTGAACATCATTTAAACTAAACCTCCTTTAAATCTACAGGCAACTTAATATCCCATCCTAAATTTGCCTTCTTAGTTTTTTGCAGCAGAATTTTACCTTTAACTGTAAATGGTCTCAAAATGTCCAAAGGATCAAAAACTTTAGCAATTGTTTGTAAAACAATTCGTTTTATTGAAAATGCGGTCGAGAAATTAAATAACGACGATAAATCTATTGTTAGTTGATCCGAACAAGAATCTCATGTAACGCCTAAAACTTTTCTTACTTGAGCAATTTATAATTTTTTTTTGAAATATTCGTTTATTCTTGGATCGTTTGAAAGCTCCTTCTTGAAGTTCATTGTCACCGATGACATAATTTCCTTTGATTGCTTGTAAATTTCCAAAGCCTTTTCAAATGAATCCACAGAAAGAATTGCATCATCAACGTAAAATAAACGAGTTAAAAACGTAGCTGTCTCTTTAAAAGGTTCTTGTTGGGTATTTAAATGCTTTTTAAGTATAACCGATAACAAAAAGGAGCTCGATGAAATACCAAAGGTAACCCTTTTCATTCGATATGTCACAATATACATATAATGATTGTTTTCTTTTTCCAAGGTGCAAGGTTAAATCTATATGACAGTTGCGATAAGTCATAAATAATATTTGTTTTTTTCTTGCATTGGGTTTTCCACTCACTACTCATATTGAACGACTCCGCTTTTACTGCATTTAAAAACTTTTACTTTTTTTCTTATTATTTGACTTGATATAACAGCCTTGACATAATACCTACTACATGCTCAAATGCCCCACATTACACCATTTTAAAAATATATCAAAAAATTCATCGCAATGATTCCTTATAATGGAGCTGTAAATACTGCGATGGTCCTGTTTTAAAAAATTATTTTATTAGAATGATTAGAATTAAATTCATTAACCGTATACTAATAATAGTAGGCCGCATGGAATTATTTGCATAAGCAGACATTTTAAATGCTTAGTGTAGTTTAGAGTATCTTAAAAAAAAACATTTTTGGAAGCTATCCTCAATAATAATGAACTATCATCAGATTTTGCAAAAAGATTACAAGTATTTCGTAGGAATTTACTTTACAAATTAATAATTTTTGATTAACATTTAATCAATTAGGACAGCTCAAATAAATTTATTTTAAATTTAAAGAACCCAGATTGCATTGAAGCCGCAGTGACAATGCTACTTGAAGAAAAAAAGCATCTATTTTATGTAGGATTTATATTAAACATAAATACGAGCAAGCACAAACAACCATTAACATTAATGAAAAATGTACATTTATATTCACAAAGCAACAATTTCAAATTAAAATTGAACTGAGTCCAAAATAATAATTTCTTTTCACAAGGTCAATAATTCAATGACTTCTTCCAATAAATAGAGAAGTTTTCTGAATACAAAAAACGTATTTAAACCTATACTCTATTTCAGAAGTGTGTAGAGCAATAAAACCTCATTAGGTTTGCAAAAGTGGTACCTGGTGATCCACCAATATTTTATGCCACTACCTTAGTTGGGTATTAGTTTCAATGTAAAATTCTTTCTTTTCGTTGATTGGAGGTAATGCCACCCGGTTTTGGGTCAATTTATGAGTTTTGCCCATTGTTACCCACTGATAAACATTGAAAACGGTTCGCCAAAGGCGTGCAACTGGGACTTGTTTTTTACCTTATAATTAATGTACTTAAATGCTATTTTATTTTAGAAAGTGACTTTTGTTTAAATGGAATAATATATTTTTTTCACAAATTTATTGAACATAATATGTAGAGTAAAACAGTTGAAAATGTCACTTTTGGATCTGGCACTTTTTGAACAGTGTATAACAATTTTAAATTATAATAGATTGTAGTCTTCTTTGTCATCTGACGAACTGTCATCACCTCTTGACATTATAATTAAAGGATCGACTGTCTGATCGATGAGGCTGTCAAGATCCCACATTTTGTCCTCTTGCTTAATTACATGCTGGACTGCTTTTCGCCAATTCTCTAATGTCGCTTCCGTAATGGCTTGATCAAACAGTAGCTTAACATCTTTCATTTTAAAAGTCGTGTTTTGTCTTGCTACAAATCCTTTTACCTGCGCCCATATCAGTTCTATAGGATTTAGTTCGCAATGATATGGCGGTAAGCGCAGTACAGTTATAATATATTTTTCGGCTATATCTTCCACGGCGTATTTCATGAAACGAGTTTTGTGTAAGTTTGCTATTGCCAGCAGTTCTTTTTTTATCAAATTTGCTTCAAACGCAATACCTTTTGCAGTCAGCCAATCGATAACTTCTTGCTTTCTCCAACTTGAAGTTGGCGTCTTCTCTATTCGCCGTGAATGATAGCTTGCGTTATCCATAACCACCACCGAATTAGCCGGAAGAAATTTTATCATTTCACCAAAATAGTCCTCGAAAACGTCTGAGTTCATGTCTTCATGGTAATCTCCTGTGCGAGTCGACTCAAAGGTTAGCAGACCTTCTTTTAAAAATCCCTCTTCGCTTCCAATATGTGTGATTATAAGTCTTTTTTCTTTTCCCGAAGGTACTTTAATACCCGTAGACAGGCCTTCTATGAAAGCTTGGCGAGCACTGGTTATATTTTTGTCTTGCCACATTTTTTGGACTATATAACCTTCGTTAATCCACGTCTCATCAAGATAAAAAACTTTCTTTTGCTCCCTGCGGTACTGCTTGATACTTCTCAAGTATTGTCGTCTCCAACAAACAATTTCGTCGCTCTCCAGTAAAAGTGTTTTGCGGTTATGCTTTTCCCAGGCAAAATCCATATTTTTTAAAGTTTTCCATAAAAGTTTTCTACTTATCAACGAAATACTGTCGGTAATGTATAATCTCGGCTAAGCTCTATTAAAATTTTGTCTAGGGTGGGTATTTCCTTTTTAAAATAAAAAGAGTGAACTTTTCTTCGAATTATACATTTAGCATTTTCATCAAGGACTTTTGTAGGTCGTCCTGGCTTTTGCTTGGGAGATTCCACTTGACCTGCTACTTTTCTTTCTCGCAACAATTTGAAAATGGTGGACTTTCCAATTCCACTCATTCGAGAACATTTTTCAACAATTTCTTGCACAGTAAAACTAGGGTAATCGTGTTTTATGCAATCATGTATATTTAAAATAATAACTTTTTCACTCAGCGATAGTGGAGAATTTTTAGTACATCTTTTCGTTGGACTGAATACCTCCATTTTTTAAATATTGGGATAATAATATTGTGATTACACTATAGCGTAGCAGTGACTACTAACGTTTAAAATATGATTTAAAAGTATTTATTTAGTATTTTATCTCTTTCAAAATAAAGGCATTTAATCCGTGAAAATTAAATTCATAAATATTATAAGTACCTGCGCCTATGAACTACCACGAAATGTAGCCAAACAGAACGGAATTCCCCAGTTTATTGCTCTATACACTTCTGAAATAGAGTATAGAGGTCAAATACCCATTAGTAAACTTAAGCAAAGTCAACATGAACAATGCTAAAAATTAATATTATATGATTTTTAAAACGAAATTAAAATTCCAGAAATCAAAATGAATGATATGAATGACATAGCTCAACATTTATACTTAGGATAATAATACATTTTATTGTAAAATTTAGAATATGCATATAAATAATCTGATGATGACCAGTCATCCAAATTTTCATACTACCAATCATCGATATCAAATTTTATCCATTAAAATATATACTCGGTTGTATTATCAACGCTACTCAGATATTATCCAAAGCAAGTTGATTATTATGTTATGTGTATGTTTTATTACCATGATACAAATAATGCATTGGCACTTTTAAAAACAAATATCTCGGAAGGTATTAACTTTAGACACTTCTAACAACTGGGCCATTTTTATTGCGGAATTACGAGAAAATTTGATTTTTCGGTCAGTTGTTGTATCCAGTAAAATATATGTATACACAAAAAATTTATAATAAGTTAATTACCGATGTAAGTGACATCCTCTAGAGGTTTAGGTAGCTCTATAGACTCTGATTTCTCATACTAGAATATATTCCTATACCGGTTTTATGCCAAAATGTGAAATGTGTCTCAAGCTATAAGAAAAAATAGATAATAAAATTGTAATTTTGACACTGTGTATCTCCCAACCTATCACCTTTTCGACTAAGCTATATTAGGGTCAATTCATATATTTTATTCTGTAGTACCTTTAATTTTAAGATTTCTCAACTTTTCGCAGACATCCTGTATACCTTTATACCTTCTATTGCAAACAAATATTTTCTCGATAATATTTTAATATAATAGAAAAAACTCTCTACAAAGCCAATATTCCAGCATTTACATATTTTCAGGCAAATAATTCAATTAATTTTATACTTTATTATTTTCCTAACTTTTATGAAGGTATTTTAGACATACTAAAATTAACGACATTATTGCTTGAAATTAACCTCTATACTAGAAATCTAATAAAGCTAGACGATCCTTAAACATTGCCATCCTTATACTACAAAGCTGACTCAAGTTCTATAGTGATAGTCAATGCACATGGAATCCTGAATACAAAGGTACTCGTAGTAATACAGGATATTATTGATATAGATTACCTAAAGACACTACACTACATACCCGAGATGTTTTGCACTGCAGAAAATTATTTTAATTTATATCACAACATAAACGAGAACATTATTGGTGACCTAATTAGCCAATAACTATAATGAAGTCAACACTAAAATAATTGATGTCAAATACCCTCTACCCAACATCAATGACATATAAGACAAACTAGGGTGATGCAGATAGTTTTACACTATTTATTTATTATTAGGATTTCAGCAATCATAGATGGCCCTTAAATTCATACTGAAAAAAGCATTTACAGCGAAAAATTATCATAGACTTTGTCCTACAAATTAAGCAAATTAGAAAGGCTTAGTATGGCCAAGAGCACACACTTTTAGCAATCGAAAGGTGTGGCGGTTACGTTCCACAATAATTTTAGCGCTCTACTGCACGGAGCAGAGACCCTCCTAATTTCTTGAGGGATTTTATTGTATTTCCAATCACTGGTTTGCCCAAGGGTTCGCCTTACTTTGGGAAATAAATCAAGCACCTTTTGGTTTAACACAACTTTATTAAACCCGATTAATTCATAAAATAGTCCAAAATATAGTCTACAAAACTATACGTTGTACAAATCACTACTAAAAACTTAACTAAACATCTAAAAGCTTAGTTGAAACATACCGGGGAAGTACCGCCGCGAGCTATAAATAGCACATAAAAGATACCGATCGACTATTGCGCGCCAAAACCGGGAGCAAAGTTCAAGACGGAGACCGACCGTGCGAAGGGCGACCGCGACCTACTTTTTATTTGGTCGACATAGAGTAATTAAAAGTATGAGAGGGTTCAATCCCATAGTGACAAGTAGGCATCATCTTTACCCTAAACTCGATTGCAGCGTGCGGTTGCGGTCTAACCGAACTAAAATAATTGACATTTGTCACAGTCGGTAAAATAGTCTACTGTAATACCGATCCGTCATAGAAATCTGCCTGTCATTTCTATGACGGATCGGTATTACAGCAGACTATTTTACCGACTGTGACAAATGTCAATTATTTTAGTTCGGCTATTCAAAATTTTAGAATGGCGCGAAATTTAAAATTATTGACCCATTAAATCAATTTTTAACAGCGTAAAGGCTGTGAATCTCGATCACAAACTCTAAAAAATTATGAAATAGTGCAAGTGTATTAATTTAATTTTTGAAGAGGCTAAGAGTGATAATGTTTGTAATTTAAGTTTATTTTATACATTTTTTAACTGAATACGTTAGTGTTTTGACATTAAATTCATCAAATCTACTTTTAAGCTGTTAAGTTAATGCATTTAGGCCCTTCAAAAAAATAAATCGTTAATTGCACTTTTTCACTGATTTTTAGAGAATGTGAAAGAGATTTTACAGCCCAATACGCTATCAAAAAAAGATTTGATGGGTCAATTATGTAAGACAATATTTTAGAGATTAAGTATAATATATTTAGTCCTATTTTGAGAATTAAATGCTCGATACTAACAATGTTAATTTCACTGTTATCAACAAATTAACAAGGGTAGGGGTAGAATTTAAGTCAATTGTAAAGTAAGTTTATAATTTATTGTCTTAAAAGGGATCCTGATACAATTTGTTTTTGTGCTGCTTTAGCACAACACTCCATGGTATGTATTTTGCTTTTTACATTTTACATTTTGAGGATATGATACAAAAATTACAATTTATCAAATTTATAAATTAATTATTTACAGACATAAGACCTATATTTCTCAAAAATATGCCCTAAAAATTTTACGTTTACTACCTACTTTTTTGTACAAAGGGTACCCAAAAATGTTAGGGGAGTGGTAATATATAAAAACTAATCCTGTAATTAAAATATTCTTTATGGAGAGTATGATATTAAAAATTAGTTGACACTGATGTATACCCTTAATTCTAGATGTCATCGGTCCTTTTTCTTAAATATTCAAAGAGCATCCCTGGATCTTACTCCCACCTTATCGAGGTGAGGTACCTCCTTGAGTAGTGACCTGGTAGAATGGAAGTTGTTTCACTTATTGTGCTTTTGGTACTTCCTAGCAGCAAAGCACTGATGATACCTTTCGTCAGACCTAGTAAAAAGTGGTCTAGCATAATTATGTTCATTCTGAACATTATATTGAGATTGCTGGATTATGATAGCAGGTAATAAAGTCAATGTATCTTCCCAAGGTACTTGTGCCTCAACCAGTACTGGGGCATTTTGAATAATACTTGGGCCAGCAATTGGGAGAGCACATTTTCTTAAATGAGTATGTATAGTACTAGTAAATGAAATATCCTCAAAATGGTCTTGACATAAATAACACCTTGTTGAGGTTGGGTTTAAACCAAGTATTTTAAACCATTGGGACCTCCTAATAATGTCACTTTCAGGAAATTTAAAGAAAATTTTATTTTTGTATGAATCTTCAATAGGACAATAGTATGTATTAGAACAAGTGGGTTCCTTGCATTTAAAAATTAATTTTCCTGGTGATGACATTATTAGGGCAGTTTTAAAATGGTAAACAACAATTTTAGGTGACCTACAACATGGTGAAAACTATTTGATAAAAAAAATTGCACTTACCCCATCCTAGGGATCTGAAACCACACAATAAAACAACAAAAAAGCTTCTGCCTATATGATGAAATTACACTTTAATGACTTTAAGCTACATTTTTAACTATTTTTTGTTGAGAAAAAAACAAAAGAACACACCCAATGGACGCCCAAATAAAAAGGAATAAGCAATGGCGACGATCGATGATGCGAAGGTGGGTGATGGCAAGGAAGGAAAGAAAATCGATAATAATAATGACAATTATGACAGAAGTTGGCCCTCGATGCCGTCTAACCGAACTAAATATCTTAGGTTAAGGTTTAAAACTTGATGATCAATTTAGGCTACCTTTCAAACACTCTTTTAATATTCATTTCTCTATGTTGGTCGAGCGACGACTTCATACTGCCTACTCACTGATTGATTTGGGGTGGACCGAACGGCGACGCGCGTAAGTATACGTCACAGTTACATTATTTAAGTCCAAAGTTAGATGGCGTCACTATAATTGTTTTTAAGCCTTTTTCTATTATTGTCCTTAAAACTAAAGTTGTGCTGGTCACAACAAAAGGCTTATTATGGCCAAGAGCATACAATTTTAGCAAACTTTCTGCTTATTCTATAAAATAATTAAATTTAAATCACCTTTTCTTTATAACAATATCAGATTGCGTACAGATTTGCTGCTAAGAGACAGTGTGCTTGGTATATTGCGGTTATTCTATCATCGACAATATATTAAAAAGATGTCATTTAACGGTAGAGAAAGCAAATGCAGCTATTGGATTGCTCGTTAAAGGTGTCCGATAGACAGATGTGGCTAATGCGCTTATGCTAGATGTCTGTTAAAGTGTAGTTTTCTGACTTCACACCCGATTGAATGATACTGGATCTGCCATGAATGCCCTAAGGAGAGCAGACCCAGATCGAAAAATGGTAGAAAGAACTGAAAATTAGTAAGAAGAGCTAGGATAGATCCTAAAATAAACTGCACCCTGCTCAGACAGAACTTTTTCGCTGACAGCAAAATTCGAAAGATCTTAAAACGAATAAATGAATTAGGTTTACGTTGCTATAGGCCTAAAAGATGCCCTCCATTAACTGCAACTCATAAAGCCGAACCTTTTCTTCGGAGTAATGAAAAACCAACTGGAATGATGAGTGGCGTACTATAAAATTCACCGATAAAAGCCGCTTTTATCTTCGTCCGGACAGACGTACAGTTTGTGTCTGGAGACCAATAAATACAAGAGTTAGTAACCGATTTATTCATAAAGCGCATCCGTTTGAAGGTGGAGGTATAATGATCTGGGGTTGAATATTCTACGAAGGTATTCTTCGGATTCCTGAAAAAATAATGCTCGGCCGCATAGAGCCATAGGGAACCAAGAACGACTAGCATTTAATTAAATTAGTCATTTTGGCATTACCTTTGCTCTCTTTAGATTTAAACTGTATCAAACATGCTTGAGACATGCTCGGAAGGGCCATTTATTGCCCACCAACCTCTACTTTAGGACATAAGACTACTGAGGCAAAATCTTCCATATTTATGGCAAACCCTCAATTAAAATGACTTCATGATCATTTAATTTCAAGTATGCCTCGGCGAGTTGCCGCAATTATAGTCAATAGAGGTGGAATTACTCGCTATTAGTATGTTTTTTTTCTTTTTTATAATTTTCAATGTTATTAGAGAAAAGTTGCCTATGTTATAAAATATCATTTCTTAGTAGAAACAAAATTTGATTCTTTTCTAAAACAGATGAAAGTAAATGTACGGTATATTTTTTCTCGAAAACTAATTTTTCTTAAAGAGTTTACAACTTTAGGGTAATAAAATATAGTAGAAGTAAATAATAGGGTTTTCACAATAATAATTACAATAAAAATGGTTACAGAATACCGTTATTTTCCTATTCAAAAGCAAAATCAAAATTTTTTTACGCAAGTAGCATTTTACCTACGACAACCACATAATGTACCAAAAATGACGTTTCACCTGGGCGAAAATTGGTTATTTAGGAAAAGAATTTTTCCAAATTACTGGACAACGTTGTCTTAAAGTTGATCTTGACTTTAGTTAAGCTATGTAGTCATTACAACGTTTAACCGATCGGATTAGAAATATTAAATATTTTGGGAATAAAAACGACGTTAAACGTTTACCTTTTAACTACGGTTACGTCGAACATTTTACTGTCGTCCGCCCAACCTTGTAATACAAACCGTATCCTATGATTTTTCAGTTAGAACATAAACGTTTTTACGGCATTGCCGGTGTAACTTTTGGCAACGATTCTTTATAATTGAATTCCAATTTAACCTCAATATCGTATTTATAACAATTTTCGTATATGAATGGAAAAAAATTTTTCTTTTCTTTCTGTTTCCAAGATACTACACTACTGGTCTTAGCTATACGGCAGCTTAAACTATTATTAGGCTCTACCACATTACTAGGACTACGAGAAGTCGGGACCGAGAAGAAGAAAAATAAAAACAAACCAAAATTAACATTCAACATATTGTTTTCTTAATTGTGATAACAGATAATAAAAATATTTACTTGCTGTTTTTTTAGCAAAAATGTAAACAAAAAAACTTATATCACAAATGAACTGACAATTTAGATGACAGAAAAAAAGGTTTTTACGATCGTTTTTTGATCGTAGAGCATCAGTTTTGCAATATCGGTTGCTTTTTGAGGTATAAAGTCAGTAAGGCAAACCATTGTTTGAGGTTAGGTGAATAAAGATGGATATAGAGAGGACCTGACAAATCTTTAGCAAAGCAAAATAAGCGAGCAGCTATATATGTTATCACTTTAAAACTCGATTTCGTTTTTTTAAAAAGGTTTATTTAAAAAGATAATTATTATTTAATTAAAATAATTAACTTCAAAATTCAAATGAACATAGATTAAATATACAACTTAAAATTAATCTTACAGAACTGACTTAAAATTATAATGTGTGCTGTATTTACACAAAATAGTACAGCGGTGTCAGCGGTTTCCATTGTAGAAGCGTCAGGCGTAGACAATGGTAGAGCTGCGTCAGCGGTTCCCATGGAAAAGGAATCAGACCATCGGTTGGCTAATCGACGGAAATGGTAATGTTGCCAATTCCCAGAACTGCTGACTCTGCTTCGTTGCGAAATAACACACGTGTGTGGTTTTGTATTTCAACATATAACATACATGGTGATGAACCAGTTATGCTCTAGGGCTTCATGTTAATGTGTCTTGGAACCTAACATCTTATTGATAAAACTGTGAATTAACAGTTATATATATTCTAAAAAGAAATCTTAAAATGCTTATAAATTTGGAATTGAGGGCACATGGGCTGCACCAAAAGATTATATACAAAAACCAGAGAGTTAAAGTCTAGCGACTTTATCAATGCTTAATACTTTATCACTTTAGATTCATGGAAATTCTACGAAGTCCGAATATAAAGTTCATTGAAAAGGTATAGTTACTTTAAAAAGAAAATTGTATTATAGTTTCTAAAATCCAAATTTCTGAATGTATTTCATTATAAAATAAAAATAGAAAGCGAGTTTATTTATCAGGATTAAAAAGGATTGAAAAGCATTCACACAATATTTTACCTTCAAACGGAAGCATTATTAAATTTTAACGTCCACACAATAGAAACCACTTCAGAGTCTAACGCGTTTCATCGCGAACAAAGCGTAATTACATAGCAATCGATCAGCCGGTGGAATTCTTCGCGTGATCCAAAATACAGTTTATTGCTGCAGCAAAGTTCATTTAGCGACCATGGGCCGTTATGAGCGACTTTATTTATTTCGCTTAGGAAGCGCTGTATTTAACGGTTCAATAAATCTTTATAAGGTGTATTTGGTAATTATATTTTTGTATTGCTTTTGTATTTGTAATATTTGACAATACCTGAAAGAAAAAAATAAAAAACATACTATAAGTTAAAAAAATACAAATGAACTACTAGAAGTTACTTTCTTTCGATAAGTTTTAATGAAAAAATTATCTTTATTCATCAAACCATCTATGTATTTTTTTTGTATCGAAACCCTTAAAAAGTCCTTGTCCGTTGTCTTGTATTCAAAAGTTTTTTATTGGCAGAACAGTTTATAGTTTATAAAAACTTCCTTGAAGCTCTCCGTCCTTACGTTCTTACCTTTATACGGCGTATACAGCAATACTAAATCATGTTCGTTAGCAGGAAGGTGCTTTCACAATTTAAAAAAATACTGAGTCAGGAGTTTTATGAGAAAATATTTAGATCATATGGATTAGTTGAACATATGTGTTCTACTTGAACAAAGGTTTATTACATTATATGGCGCCGATAGAGTAGCGTACCTGCAAAGCATTGGCTGTGAGTATTTTAATAAATTTATCAGTTTATAGTATAAATATAAAGGTTCCATCTGTTCTGTGAGTGATTAATGTTGAGCAGCAGTGAGTGCTATTAGAGTTTGCCCCAATAGTGCGATATTAACATCGAAAAAGCAAATTAAACTAAAACTAAAAAGCGTGCTGAAACTGACATCTGTCAAGATGGTGTTCAAGGATGCGGAACTGGATCAACTAAGGTCTTTAATTACAGAAATATTAAACGAGAAGCTTAATGACGATTTTCAAAATACTTTGTCTCGAACGGTCATTGAAAATGTTCGCGATATGTTTAATGACAAACTTTTTGAATTTAAAGAAGAAGAAGAAAGAAGAAGAAATTAGAGAAAATATTTCTGCATTTAATGACGAAACCTCAAAATAAAAGAAGAAAATAATTG
This sequence comes from Anthonomus grandis grandis, assembly GCF_022605725.1. Classification (NCBI taxonomy): domain Eukaryota; kingdom Metazoa; phylum Arthropoda; class Insecta; order Coleoptera; family Curculionidae; genus Anthonomus; species Anthonomus grandis. Next base: position 38,861,561 of record NC_065548.1, read on the forward strand.
CCTGCGCAAGACGCTCGATGACCGGGAACAGTTTTCTCTCAATAAAAACATCCGTATATTTGGACTTCAGTACACCGAAGGCGAAAATATTAACACGCAAGTTTCTGATTTTTCTACCAAAAAAATAAATATAAACATTTCTCCGCCCCATATAAAAAAAATCTTATTGAGTTTTTGCAAAAAATCGATCGCTAGAGGATTAGCCGCCAGCAGTACTAAGTAATTTTACAGAATTCTGTAAATCTGTGTCATTCCGCGATATCAACAAACGGCTGCAAATCTTAAAACATCGAAAATGTTTAAGACGATTAAGAAACTCGGGAGTGTGAAGTGAACAATGCAAGTAGGTGACTTTTATGTTTTTAGTTATATATTATATATTTTTTCTATTTATGTTTTTTTATTGGATTTATTTGCAAAAGTAGTTAATGCCTGAGTTTTGTACATTTTTATTTCTATTGTTAACGGTAGCATTTTATTAATATTTTTAATAATATCATATTAAATAAATAAGTTTTATTATTCTGCCTTCCTTTGTTATTTAGAAATGGGCAGCTATAGATTTATTTCTCATTTATTGCTCTATTACTAAACCCTTAGGATTTTTTTGCTTATTTTGTAATGTCAGCAAAGAACAAAGTTTTTCTTCTTTTTTCTGTTACTACAAACTTATTTTTGTATTTAACTGATTAAACATAAATTTAACAAAACTATAAATTCGGCTAGAGGGTATTTAGATATTATTTAGTTTAATGTGATAGGTTAATGTTTGGTTTTCCTATATTTAAGTAGTAAACGGTAACTACATTACACTGGTTCTAATTTTTTTTTATCCTAGGAGGCTTTTTCTTTGTTGTAATAATATATATACCATCCTCTCCTTTTCTTACCACCCCTTTACAATTGTTAAAAAAAATATAATTTATTGATTTTATGTTGAGTACTCATGTTAATGTTAGATACCTTCTTAATAATTTTGATAATCTTAAGAATCATGTGGCGGGCCTAGACTACGGTATTGTTGGCATAACGGAGAGCTAGTTGTTTCAGGGCATTGACGATCAGGCTACTAGAAAACTATAACTTTGTAAGGCAAGATCGACATACTAGAGATGGTGGGATTGATTTATATATCCACAACACATTAAATTACTCAATTATACACCGCGAGTGTGTTGATTCAATCGAGCATTTATAAGGAGAAATTATAGTGAATTTTTATCAATATTTGAAGACACTTTAATAAATCCTAATATAATAGAAACGTATCATCCATTTTTCTCTAAGAGACCAAACGAAAACAAAAACAAAGGTAAGGACACAAAGTCACGGTCTCATCCAATCTATATAATTTATTAAAAAAGCTTAAAAGCTACACGTGTTTCGCTCCTGTCGGAGCATCATCAGGCCTAGACCTACACAGATCACATTACAACTAACAACCAGGTTGGTGTAGGCCTAGGCCTGATGATGCTCCGACAGGAGCGAAACACGTGTAGCTTTTAAGCTTTTTTTAATAAATTATATAGATTGGATGAGACCGTGACTTTGTGTCCTTACCTTTATTTTTAAATCCTAACATAATATGTGATAAAATTTTATGTTTTGGAGACTTTAAAGTATATATGCTTAAGTTAGAGATTCTTGATACTTTTGATTTAAAAGAGTAAACTTTTCTAAACCAACGAGAGTTTTTGATAGTTCGTTAACTCTCCTCCATCTAATATAATATAATTCGGATAATTTAATTAAGTCTGGTGATAAAAATATACATATATCAGATCATTTTTAGTGTATTCTAATATAGAACTAAATTAAATAACGAAAACATTACATTTTTTTACAGACCATTAACACGAATTAACTTACTGATTAACATCTGATTTTAAGATTGATCTAGAAAATGCACACTGGCACGAAATTTATGATACTAAAGATATTCATGAAAAAGTTTCTATTCTCACTAAGTATATGCTTAATATACTAGATATTCACGCACCTTTTACTGTTGAAACTTGTAAATATAGACCTTACTGTCCTTGGATTAGTGATAATATAAAAAATAATGAAGGAATACAGAAATCGGGCTTTAATGCGCTTTTGAAAAACAAGAAACTTTGAACATTAGAGCTATTAAAAACAGAAAGCCAATTTTACCGCCATTATTTCCGCCATACCTAATGAAAAAAAGGCTTTCTTAAATAACAAATTTCAAAGCTGCACCACTGGATAAAAATGGAAGGACCTTTAAAGTTTGAGTATAATAAATTACAAATTTAAACAAATTCCCGAAGATCTAAGAAAACAAACAATAAAAGAATCGATAAACTTAACGACTCGTTTACTCATTTATAATAAAACCTTCAATTTTTATAAATCTAATCAGAAGTTTCCACCATTATTTTCTTTTACACTTTTTTATAATCGATAAAAATTTAGTATCAAATTAAATTATTAAACTTAAATCTAAAGCGTTTAGGGCTGATAATTCAAACACAATATTAATATTTCTTTTTTGCCCATTTATAATACCATTTTATTACCAATATTAAATTAAATAGTTAATGTTAAACTCCTACTTTCCAAAATGCTTTTATTTTGCCACTTATAATAATCCCTTAAATTTATCCCTTAAATTATGGTGAACTTAGATCAATTTCAATTTGACCAACCCTTTAAAAAATCTTAGAAAAAGAAAAGAAAAAACAGATTACCGCCTATGATACTGATAAAAATATTATAGAAAAAAATGCTTTCAAGGAAAAATTTAAATCTTTATTTTAATACTGTAACGAAATTCGGGAACACACTTTTATTGTCAACGTCAAAAACACTAACCTAACGCGCCTTGACTGTCGTTTAATTGTTTCCAAGGTAAAAACTGACTAAACAATTAAAACTGAATGAATTGTGACGAAGCGCGTCCTTTTTAAAACCCGATGAAACAGTTTCGAAATATTTAGAATTATCTTAATTGTTGTTGCCCAAAGAGACCAATAATTTTAGGAGAATACTGACAGTCAAAGCAAGCAAGTATACAAATTCTAGAAAATTAGAACTACAGGGATTTACAATAATATAACCTAAATAACCTAAATTGGGGCCAAAATAGGGCTGTCGAACAAGATGAACTACTTAAAAACTAAACACTATAGATAAAAATAATAAACCAAACGTAAGTAGAACCCTAAAGAAACCCTACGAATCAATTTTAACTACAGAATACTAATAAAATTGTACAAAAACTAGGAGAATAATTAACGTATTTACATTTTCATAATAATACAGTCATTTTGTTAAATAAAAAAAAATTGCAATCATAAAAAAACTTGCCTTTTTCTATTTATTATTTTACGTATTTATTTATTTACATTATAGTATCATCAAATATATTGTATTTAAACAATTTCTGAAAAAAGACTTGAAATATTAATTTCACTCTATAAAACTTTTTATGATATTTACGATTTTAGCTATACTCACTGAATTCATGTCTGAATGCATAACTTAAGATATGTATGCACATAAGCAAATTATCGACTTCAGTAGAAATAAAACGAACGCAGATTTGACTCTTGCAATACAAAAAATGCTCTTTCTTCTATTGATTACCTTAAATTGCTTACCAATTATTTTTCTATTTTTGCAGCAGTAAATTGAAAAGAATGAGGAGGGGACGTTTGATGAAGTTTGGATGGATTTTTAATCTTTTTTTACCAATTAAAGCTGTTGCTAACTGAAACTAAGATTTTTACTGATTAAAACAGAGTTTGCATAAAGCATTTTTAAACCGATAAAGCAGCCCCAAGTTTTTATAATATTTATTTTGTAAAATGATTTAAGTGAAGTATTAGTTACATTAATTTAGGATAGGGTGAAAATAATTATGAGATTTCTGAGGTTTTTTTTTGTAAAAGCTAAATATTTGAAGTTTTCCAAAACTTATAATATGATCCATCTAACCCCTATACTTCTGATTTTCTCGAGACCAATATCTAACAACGAAATAATTATGTTTTTTATATAATGAAAATGAAGATTTATTAGAAAATATAATATTTCGTCAAAAAAAAAATTTTCATTTGCTTTTTCCCTCACGATTTTACAAAATTCCATTTTCATTGGTCTTCGGGAAATGTCTTCTGAGGTTTTTAATATGTAAAACATTTGTGCCTGAATGCATAACTTAAAGAAATAAGATCAAAATGCTCTTTCTTCTATTGATAACATTCATACCCAGTTTCTCTCTAACATTTTTAATCGATGGTATTGAATCCACTTCTAGGGCACTATAAATCACTTTTCTTAGTCTTTCTTGCTTCTAGACCATTTCGATAGACGGTGTCTTGTTCTTTAGTGTGACAAAAAATCCCTATATTGTACTACCGAATTATCTCCATAAAACCATTTAATAATTTGAACACTTAAAAACGGGAAAAAAATAAATACCCACAATAAGTTGAGAAAAAAAATTATCGTTCCAAAATTTAACAGTGCAGCATGCAATCACACAATAAAATAAGACATGCCGATATTATTATTATTATTATTATTATTATTATTATTATTATTATTATTATTATTTTGTAAAAAATAAATACAGAAAATACCTATCAGACGACCGAAGCCTCTATCCTCATCGATGAGAGGAAGCGATGTTGCTATTATTTTGGACAATCTTTAATTTCCCCACCTGTATATATTCTATATTTAATAGAAATTATATTTTAGAAATTTAGTTTTAATTCATTATATGGTTTTTTTTTTTAAATATTCTCACGAACTGAAGCAAAACTTTATTGTTTTGGTCCTCATAAAAGTTTGGGAAACTTTTAATTAAGACAAACTTTGTAGGTCTAGATAAAGGGATAATAATCTTAATTCTTAATCTTAAGGGATAATAATTAACACAGTTGTTCAAAATAAAATTTATTAGAAGATATTAATTAATTAAATTTTAAATATTTTTAAATTTAATTAAAGGGTGGTAAGGACTTGTTATTGTATTAGCATTTATTTCAGCTCTAAATAGCCTTTCAGAAAATATAAATTTTTGATGTAATAAAAGTTAATGCTCTAAATATAGATTAATCCGCATCAAATATCTGAATATTTTTTATTATTTAATTCCATGACTAACAATATTATTTTATTACCAATATTTAATTTAGCACTTTATTTTAGCAGCCAGAATACGTTAATCTACAAAACTAGGAAAATAAAAAAATATAGACCCAGAAAATCTTTGCATGAACATGTATTCAAAACATAATAGACAGACAATTTACTTTGAGATTCTTCACCCATAGGTTAAAAGGTTGGCAATCTATTAATGATATTTTTTCAATATATCACTGTAACGAAATAAACCGTAATAGTTTTTTAAATTACATAAACTCCAAAGAATCTACTATAAAATTTACACTTGAAAAGGCTGACGGTCAGCTTCTTTTTTTTGATATTTTGATAAAAAAAGATATAGATATAAATTTTAATTCTCATCATTCATTCAATAATGGTAAAGAAAGGAGGTATAAAAAGCTTATACGAGTATGCAAACATTAAATAACTGAAAATGATTTTACTAAGAATGCCTTAATTCAAATAACTTATCCAAAAGAATTTTTGGAAAATTGTTTTAAAGAATTTGATGATCTGTATAGAATTAAACCAATCACTTTTTATCACAAATCTTATTTTACCATTTATTTTAGATTTTTCTGATAAAATTAAAAGAATTGCTAAGAAATTTAATATAAGAACTATTTTAAAAGTCACAACGCCATTACTATATATTCTAATAACATAAACTAAACCTTTTAAAGAAAATTACTTTAATAAATATATAGTATATAAAATCCCTTGTACTTGTAGTAAATTTTAAATAGTAATAGTAATAATAATAGTAAACATAAATCTTAGATAAAACACAATGAATTTAAAAAATCCAAAATTACGCAATATGCATTTGACAAAAACCATAGAATAAACTGGGCTGCTTCCTCAATATAAGCAAAGGAACCAATTTTAAATGTTCGTAAATTAAAGAAAAGCGCATTTGTAATGTTAAATGAAGATAAATGGATTTCTTTGTTAAAGAGTGAGATAGACGAGGGCATTCTTAAAAATAAATAATAATTTGAAATATATTTTTTTCACTTATTTTCTATCATTAAATTACATTAGGATCACAGTCTTTTATTATTAAAAGAAGTAATCCTTGTACTTTTTTGTTACTTCTCAAAACAGTTTATCATAGTCACATATCAGTCAAATTATAAAAAGTATTAAACTAAATTTTCGAAATAGAACTAAAAAAAATAAATATTTTTCTCTTTTTAATTTAATTTAATTTTATCTACCTTAATTATGGTAGTAGATAGTATCAAAAGGCTGGTTTAAATTAGATATTTTTATTCAAACAACAGGTTTCTCATTTATTTCAATTTTTAAAATAAAGTCAGGTAGGGTATTAAAAACAAGAAACTAGCTCAAACATCGATAGATAAAACCTCAGCTCCTGGATATACACATAAAGAAAAAATCTCTCATACCTCAAGTAAATTATTGTATTTAAGATTTATTAGACCTAAATTAAATTAAATATATTAAAAGGTTTCGTTAATGATTTAAGTTTATATTTTTTCTAAATACGTAATTAAGTATATTTTCTTTTTTTTTTCAATAGTTGATCTTGTGAGATAATATTTTCTAAATTGATTTTTAATAGTAAATCCAAGGAAAATAGGTAACTTTATTCTTCGGAAGCCGCAAAAGGTCTAATAATGGACCAAATCATAATTCTCTTCTTGTGTTTAAAAATTTGATGCTTTGACGCATACTTAAATTTGCTTGTATTAAATTGTAGAATATTAGAAGGCATGGAATTGTATATCTTTATACCACTATCTATAAGGCTTATTTTGAAAAATGCAATCTTGTGTTTAGAGATATTAAATTATTTTTTTATAGAATGTAAATAATTTATCGAATAGTATTTGCGTTGCTTTTAATTTTTATTTCAAAAGATGAAATATTTTTTTACAATTCATATTATTAATAAAAAATGTACTTAGATGAAGCTTTTTATTTGACATGCTTAACGACTAAGTTTCATAGATTTTATATACCCTATCATATTTTCCTAAGTTAAAAATAAAATGGCAACACACGTTTTGAATTTTTTTCTTTTTGTAACTTTAAAAATGTGAAATATTAGTTAAAGTTTAATGACTGTTTTTAATATAATCAATTATTAAATCCTGATTATTAATATTGAAATGATAGAAAAGTTGGGTGTCATCCGAAAATGAAATCCGTGAACTTTATAACAATGTGGTGATTAATAGGAAGCAGCGGTCTCTATATAGTTCCCTGTGGGACACCAGAGCACACTCTGCACTTACTGGAATACTCTTAACCTAATTTTATTCTTTGAGTTCTGTTTATAAAGTAATATACTGCGATATATAAAGTAATGAGTTGTAGAGCACACACAGAAAAATCCCGATGGATTTTTTCACATTTTGTTGTGTAAAAAAAAATGTTTAATTTTAATACACAATTGTTAGATAATATCTCACAGTCCTGTATAAAAATTCTCAGGCATTTTGTATATGTTTTAATGTGTATATTTCATACAATTATTGCATATTAAATTAATACAATATAAGTGGATATTAATTATTAAGATAATGTGTATAAATATTCCACATTTTTTTTTTTAAATCCAATGCAGTTTGGTAAAAAATCTAATAACCAAGTATATTTTTACTACAATTTTTAATTATTTTTTTATTCTGGCTTGTTTTAATTTTATTTACAATTGTGTAGAATAAAAAAGATTCTTGCTAATAGCCCTTCACAATTATAGAATTTTAAACTATGTATTGTGTAGTTATAATACACAATTGTGTATAAAGGAGGACGCGCCCGACGCCCTTGCCTTTGCCGCTAGAACTTCGTTGTTAGCGTCAATGTTGCCAGATTCAATATTAAACAGTTGTAAAGATATGCATCAAAATTTGCAGTCGATTTAATGTTGTTAATTGAAAATAATTTAATAGGATATTTAAAAATAAGCCCAATTAGCATAAGTTCTAATTTTATTTATTTAAATAATATCGTGATAATAACACGCGTAAGGAAAAAGGAAACGTAACTTTTTTAATTGGCGGTGTAATCTTTAAGATACATTTGATGGCAGCATTGCTATGATTCCCAGTGCCACAGGTGTTCAACTGTTCATTTTTCAGTCCTTTAATCAATCGGCCCGCATTAATTTGTTTTAAGGTTTTTTCATTTTGTTAAGTGTTAAAATTGCATAAGAAAAAAATGAATATATTCGTTGAAGATAAACTTAAGGAGTGGGGTTTATTGGACCAACTCCAGGAGCAGTTTGTAGGTAGGTAATTAGGTAAGCACCATATTTTTTTTGCATTTATTGTATACTTTGGAATTTACTGGATATTTTGATGTTTAGACAGGTAGCTGGTACCTATTTAGTTTAACTGTTCAGTGATAACTGATAACTTTACTTATAGAATAGATAAGTAGGTATACTTACTTTTTTTACATCTTTTTTATCTTTATACCTATCCAATTTTAATGTAGAGGTCGGTTAAATTTGTAACCTTTATTGCATTTGTATTTCAATTTGTATTACAAAATGGTATCTACTTAATCATAGCACTGTCTGACAGTCCTGTACCATCCTTTTCAAGTCCTGTAGTAGTATTGTAAGGAAATTTGAACACCTATACCTACATATACCTACTCACTGTGGGCAGCCACTAGCTCTCACACTCTCTATGGTAACTAAACTATTATCAACAAACTAAAAACCTTTTAAAATTAAATTTTAAAAATTTCTTAAAAATTACCTAGGCTATTACTATTAAAACAAATAATTAAGATTTTTTTTATTGGATAGGAAGGAAGGCTCCTGTAGATATATCGTGTCCACCAAGATCCCCTAAACTTACATGGAGCTATAAAGGAGATAGTGTAAAATATCTATGGAAAAAACTTAGGTTTGAAACGATTGAAGAAAAGATTTAATACATTGATTTAATGTATTAATGGTGGAATTTTCGAAAATATTTCATACAATTAAATAAATTGTTAAAATAAAAAAACAGCTTTTTTTTATCCTGTTTTTCCCAGGCGCACTAGAATTTATTATTACACAGATTTATGACGAAGTTCTCTAAAATGTATTTTAAATTTTTAAACAATTTGTTTATTTTTTTTATACAAATTTATTGATTATTTTTAAATTTTTATGAATATAAATACAAAACATTGTAATAAAATTTAATAGTTGAAATGAAAGAAAATAAAATATATTGTTAAAACAAACTACACTAACGTGTGTATTTAAAATGCACAAATTGTGGTTTTTACTGAACAATTATATTAAATAAATATAAAATATTGTCGAATTTAAGTACACAAATAGTGTACTAAACATACAATAAAATAAATCAAATTGATACACAATTTGTGGATTATAGAACCACAGTTGTTTAAACACAATAGCATAGAGAAATTCTACACAAATTGATTCTGTACCATTTCCAGAATCAAATTGTTTGTAAAATCTATACAATTGTTGAATTTTTATTCACCTATTTTTAAGAGTGCATCTAATTCAAATTATTTAAGCTTTCCAATCCTTCATTGTATCCTTGAATAATATCATTTATAGCCACTGTTAATGTATTATAGTTGAATGCGCTTTTCCAAATCCATTTTGAGAACCTGGAATAATAGTATTTAATCTAAAATATTAATAAGTTTGCTTGTAGTAAAATATTTTCTCTAAGATTTCTGACATAACTGTTTTCTGGTTCATAAATTGCGACTGACATACACCAACCTATAACTCGGAAAAGTCATCAGCTTGGTATACCACACGTCAAAATAAGCTGCTCATCAGATACAAAAATTGGGTCAATCAATTTGGAGCTATGACCTGTAAAATGTATTAATCCATTCGTAAACACCTATTACATTATTATACTGCACTGTCAGCTCTGCTAAAATAATAATAGTACAGTCGTGCTTTCATTAGAAATGGTCGAATGGAGGCAAAAATTAGATAGAGGATGAAATTTTGACAATAAGTTGTATGGATTGAGAGAGTGCAAAAACCAAAAAAATCAGAAAAATGAGAGCTACCTTTTTTTCCACAGAGCCGAATTCATCCGAGTTGATTTAGAGGGTGTAAAAAGGGGGTGAAGTTTAAAAAAATTTAAAAATTTACCTTCAATATGATAGTAAAAGCAACCCTCAACTGCGTACGAAACCACCCTTATGGAGGGTGAAAATGTTGAAAACCTTTTTTGGAGAAACTATCGACTGTACGATGTTGCTTCTACGCAACAAATTGAAGTCTAAGCTATCATTTCTTCCACAGTAAAGAGGTGATAAATTGCATTTTAAGGGCTGTAAAGTTAAGGGTTGCATATTAGAAACCAGTTTAACTCGGATGAACTCGGCTCTATGGAAGAAAAGGTAGCTCTGATTTTTCTGAACAATTTATCTTATGGAGTCAAAGTTGTAAGTGCAAAGGGGTACGGCCAATCCAAGACCATCCCTAATCACCCCCTAAAAAAAAACCCCTTCGGAATTATTGTTCGCATTTTTGGTTTTTGCACTCTCTCAATCCATACAACTTATTGTCAAAATTTCATCCTCTATCTAATTTTTGCATCCATTCTCATACAGCACAACTCTACTATAAGAAAATTCTGAATGTGGATGCTCACGTTATAAAGAGGTGGTCTGTAAAAATTTGCAATGGCAATCTATCTAACTCCCAATTTTATTTTATAAGTTATAGATTCTCTAGATTAACAGAAATAAGACCATTAATAACAATGACTTAAAGATTTATCGTATTTTTAAAGTAAGAACTCACACCTCTCCCCCTATTAACTTCCCTGTCATAACAAAAAAAATTATGTCCGGGTATTTTAAAAATATCCGGGTTTTGATTATTATTAAGCCAAGTTTCTGTCAAAAAAAATTGCATCGGACTCATTATCATTTACCATCTTAAAATTTTTAAAACCTCTATTAGTTATTGCAAATTTAATAAGTTTCTTATATTATGTATGATTTAAACAACAAAAATTATTCGATTCCAAACATGCTTAGCCATATTAAGCTTAATAATTTTTGTATTAACGACGATATAAATCATAAGTAATAATTAAGAGAATAAGAACACACTAACTAACTCTAATCTATATGCATTCATCTATCATCTATTCTCTTAAAAATATTGTAACGAAATTCGGGAACACACTTTTATTGTCAACGTCAAAAACACTAACCTAACTCGTTTTGACTGTCGTTTAAATGTTTCCAAGGTAAAAACTGACTAAACAATTAAAACTGAATGATTTGTCACGAAGCGCGTCCTTTTTATAACCCGATGGAACAGTTTCGAAATATTTAGAATTATCTTCATTGTTTTTGCCCAAAGAGACCAATAATTTTATGAGAATACTGACAGTCAAAGCAAGCAAGTATACAAATTCTAGAAAATTAGAACTACAGGGATTTACAATAATATAACCTAAATAACCTAAATTGGGGCCAAAATGGGGCTCTCTAACAAGATGAACTACCTAAAAACTAAACACTATAGATGAAAATAATAAACCAAACGTAAGTAGAACCCTAAAGAAACCCTACGAATCAACTTTAACTACAGAATACTAATAAAATTGTACAAAAACTAGCAGAATAATTAACGTATTTACATTTTCATAATACTGCTCCCCTCTTAAGTTTGATCGTCCCGATCAAACATGGGACCACCTGAGTCATGATAGGGCGCTAGCCGGACGATGTTTACAATTTTCATCTTCGCTGTCGGATGTCGCTGGATACGGTACACCACGTCGTTGATTCTGGTGACCACATTGAATGGACCTTCCCAATCCTTCTGGAGCTTTGGTGACTTGCCCTTCGTCCTCCGTGGATTGTATAACCAGACTTTATCCCCAGGATTAAAACCGGTAGAATTTGCCTTTATGTCATAACGTGATTTCATTCTGTTACTTTCTAGATGAAGTTTATCCCGTGCCTGTTCGTGAACAATTTGTAAACACTCTTGTAAATGGTCGACATACTCCTCCAGGGTTTCAGACTTATGGGGTCTTCCAGTAATAATGTCCAAAGGTAAACGAAGTTCATCACCGTAGACAACTTTTGCCGGGCTTTTTCCAGTTGACTTGTGGATAGAAGAACGATATGCCAATAGGAATGGTTGTATACAGGTATCCCAGTCGGTTTGCTTAGAGTTTACTACCATCCTTAAATAGGTTTCAAATGTGCGGTTAAATCTTTCAACCATTCCATCAGACTGAGGGTCTAGTGGGGTTGTACGGGCCTTATTGATTCCCAGCAACTGGCATACTTGTTGGAATATTTGTGACTCAAAGTTCCTTCCTTGGTCTGAATGTATCTCTCTGGGTACACCGAATCGACAAATCCAGTTCTGGAACAGCACTTCAGCTACTGTCGTTGCTTCTTGGTTTGGAATCGGATAAACCTCGGGCCACTTACTAAAGTAATCCATAGCAACAAGAGCATATCAGTTTCCGGAGCTACTAGTAGGAAAGAGTTCTGCTACGTCTATGGCAATTCGTTCAAAAGGTGCACCAACAAGATACTGCATCATATTTCCTCTTGTCCGGGTTTTTGGGCCCTTGCTTGACGAACACTGCTCACACTGTCGGCACCAGCGTTCAACATCTTGATGACTGTTCAGCCAGTAAAACCGTTCTCTCACTTTTGCCAAGGTCTTACTAACTCCAAAATGTCCTCCGCCGACACCGCCATGAACAGCTTCAAGGACTTCCGGAATACGTTTTCGAGAAAGGACTGTCAGATATGTCTTTTCTTTTCCATCTACGCTCTCCCAGACTCTTTTTAATAATCCATCTTTTATAACCAATGAATTCCATTGAGACCAATAAGCTTTAAGTTCTGGAGATTTGTCAGAAATGTCTTTCCATTCTGATTTTGAAACTTCTCGAGATTTCAGTTCGTAAATAAGACCAAATACTGGGTCATCACACTGATCTTGGATTAAACTAGCTACATCCCACTCTTTAGAACTGTGAAGGCCAATACGATTACAAGTAAATATCTCTGGATGCGGTTTTGATTCCTTTTTAAAAAAATGTTGACATGTTTCAATACAGGGTTTTCTCGATAAAGCATCGGCATTTTGGTGATATGCGCCTTTCCTATGTTCTATTGTAAAGTCATACTCTTGTAATCGTTGAAGCCACCTTGCTATTTGTCCTTCGGGGTTTTTAAACTGAAACAGCCATTTCAACGAAGCATGGTCGGTTCTAAGGATAAATCGTTGACCATACAAATATTTATGGAAATGTTCAATAGCTTTTACTGCTGACAATAGCTCTCGTCTAGTGACACAATAGTTTCTTTCTGGTTTTGATAACGTTTTACTGAAATAAGCTATCACTTGCTCGCCATCTTCATATTTTTGTGATAGAACGGCCCCAATTCCAACATTACTCGCATCGGTATCCAAAATAAAAGTTTGTCCAGGAATCGGATATGTTAAAACTGGAGATGTGCATAGTGCTCTCTTTAACTGTTGAAATGCTTCTTCACAGTCTGTTGACCAACTAAATACCACTTTGTCCTCCGTGAGCTTATGTAGAGGCTTTGCAAGATTAGCGAAATTTCTTACAAATCTTCTGTAATAGGTACAAGCGCCCAGAAAGCTTCTTAACTGGTGTTTGTCAGTGGGTCGTGGCCATTTTTCGATCGCCTCTACTTTATCTGGATCAGTCTTGACAACTTTTTCTGATATTACATGGCCAAGGTATCGAACTTCTTTTTGAAATAAGCAACATTTTTTAGGACTTAGCTTCAGGTTGGCCTCTCGCAGTTTAACAAATACCTTCTGAATATTCTTCAAATGATCTTCAAATGTTTTTCCCAGTATGATAACGTCATCCAGATAAACTAAACATGATTCCCAAGTCATTCCACGTAAAACTGTGTCCATAAGTCTCTCAAAGGTAGCTGGAGCATTGCAGAGTCCAAAGGGCATTACTGTAAACTGCCAAAGTCCTGTTCCAGTCGAGAATGCGGTCTTTTCCTTATCTTCTGGGTGCATCTTTACCTGCCAGTATCCACTCTTCAGATCGAGTGTTGAGAACCATTGTAAACCTGATAGCGTGTCCAGGGTGTCGTCAATTCTTGGTAGGGGATAACTGTCTTTCTTGGTAATATCATTCAGTCGCCGATAGTCTACACAAAATCTAGTGGATCCATCCTTTTTCTTCACTAGCACAACTGGAGATGTCCAAGGACTCTGAGAAGGCTCCATCACTCCTTGTGTCCTCATTTCTTGAAGCATTGAGGAAACTTCTCCTTGTTTAGCTATCGGAATTCTTCGAGGTGCTTGTTTAATCGGAGCATTGTCTCCAGTGTTAATTTGATGCTGCACCAAATCAGTTCTTCCCAGGTCTTTATCGTGCAAGGAAAACACATCTTGATTTTCTTCAAGAAGACGTCGCAATTTACTACACTGGTCCATGGTTAAATTGGCAGAAGATTCTTCAAATAGGTTTTGTAAACATACAGGAAAAGGTCTGTTTGAATAACGACTTCTATCAGCATTTTTCATGACTGCCACTACTTCAGAGCATACGCCAATGTTCTCTCCTTGTTTCAGGTGTTGATCATATCCTTTTAAATTTACCATTCGAACCAAAATAGTAGATTTCTTCTGCGTAGTTAACGTCGTGGCTGGAAAAATTCCTTGACCATATAGTTTGCAGTTTTCCATGGGCTCAATCAAAACAGTTTCTCCCTCTTTTCCTCCAGTTGTAGCATAAACCACCACCTCTGAATTTCCTGGTATAGTAACATCCTTAAATAACTTAACGACTCTGGTATTTACTTTATCTTCATATAGGTGGTGCATAAAAATCTCTTCATTTCTCGTCGTCAATATCCGGTTATATACATCCATTTTAAACTGCTGAGCATTCATAACATCTAATCCTAATATGACATCATCCATGATTTCTGCCACTAGTACTGGCTGTTGGAATGTTATTAAGCCAATTGTAACTGTAGCTTCATGCAATCCAAGAATCGGGATCCTTTTTCCATTTGCAGACTCCAGAATTAAATTGGGTGGTGCTGAGAGCTTACAGTGTGCTACGATGTTCGGCTTCACGATAGTATGACTTGATCCTGTATCCACTACCATCTCACATTCACGACCGCATATTTTTCCCGGTACTACCAAGCTCTCTCCAGGATGTGGCAGCCGGTTTAGTCTTATACGTGGGGCTTGGTAGCACCCAGCCAGCTTGCGCCCCATAAAGCTGAAGTTTTCCTGGTTCCTTGGATCTCTTAAAGGCTTGGGGCATTGACGTTTAAGGTGCCCCTCCTCATTGCAATTCCAGCATTGCAATGGTCTTTTAGGTTTCCTCGCTAATAATGATTCAATCTTCTTTAGGCGGTCTTCGAGATCACTTTCCGAAGTTCTGATTTGTCTTATTCGTGTCTGCCTTCTAGTTGCTTGAAAAGCTGCCTCATACTCTAGTCCATGGGCCAAAGCTTCTGATATACTTTTATGATGAGCCATCCTTAGAGCGTGGTTAGTATCTGGATCTCGAACTCCGTCAATAAAACAATTTATAGAAATTTGTTCTCGGAACTCTGTTGGGGCTGAAGGGTAAGCCAGATTTACTAATCGAGCAACATCGGCCTCAAACTGTTGGAGTCCTTCCTCGGGTTGTTGTCTTCTAGATTTCAATTGAGCCTGGTACACTTGTTGTAGATGGGCTTCACCGTATCTCATCTCTAAGGTACGCACCAGTACGTCAAAATTGAGCTGATCCTCAGATGGCACCATTCTTAATATTTCTGTAGCTTCTCCTCTAAGGCTTAGCTTAAGATTGATTGCCTTTTCTTCGTTATCCCAGCGATTTGCCCTAGCAGCGGCCTCAAATTGATTCAAATAGGTACTCCAAGCTTCTTTGCCGTCGAATTTTGGTGGCTTTACTTTCATCATTGTTTGCATTCCAGGATCGGGATGAAGAGGAGTCCGTTTTACTTTCATCTCTAAATCTTGGATCTTTTTTTGTACTTGCCCCAATTCTTCTTCTACTGTTGCTTCAAAGTTAGTCATTAATTGTTTCTGATTCTTCTCCAGATCTTCTTTAAGTTGTAAAACTCGTTCCTCTTGTTTCCTTCTCGTTCCTCCTGCTCCTTTTTAAGATTATTTTTTAAATTAAGTAAGTCATCTTTCATGGTTCGAATCAGATCTTCATTTTCTTACTTTAGGTCATCTTTCATGGTCCTTATCAGGTCTTCATTTTCCTTTTTCAGGTCAGATTTAATTGTTTTTAGTAAATCTTCCTGTTTCTTGTCTCGCTCTTCTTGTTTGCGGTCTCGTTCTTCTTGTTCTTCCTTCTGTTTACGGTCTCGTTCTTCTTGTTCTACTTTTTGCTCGTCAAACTTCCTTAATAGCAGCTCCATCATTTTCTCGGTCTCCATCTTGGCCTGACTTCTTGTTAAAGGCATCCACTAAAATGAGCTTCCAAATATCCTTTACTTCTGACACCAATTTGTAACGAAATTCGGGAACACACTTTTATTGTCAACGTCAAAAACACTAACCTAACTCGTTTTGACTGTCGTTTAATTGTTTCCAAGGTAAAAACTGACTAAACAATTAAAACTGAATGATTTGTCACGAAGCGCGTCCTTTTTAAAACCCGATGGAACAGTTTCGAAATATTTAGAATTATCTTCATTGTTTTTGCCCAAAGAGACCAATAATTTTATGAGAATGCTGACAGTCAAAGCAAGCAAGTATACAAATTCTAGAAAATTAGAACTACAGGGATTTACAATAATATAACCTAAATAACCTAAATTGGGGCCAAAATGGGGCTCTCAAACAAGATGAACTACCTAAAAACTAAACACCATAGATGAAAATAATAAACCAAACGTAAGTAGAACCCTAAAGAAACCCTACGAATCAACTTTAACTACAGAATACTAATAAAATTGTACAAAAACTAGCAGAATAATTAACGTATTTACATTTTCATAATAATATATATATTTTTTAATTTGAATACGATAAAAAATATGCTTGCAATGCAAAAAATATTTTTTTATCTGCAATAACGGATCAAAAATCAAAAAGTCGAAAAACATATTTTTTTCATTATATAATCGTAAGTACATCAGTTCTGGCACAGCCTTACACATACCGAAAAATGTGTCATAACACATTCCATAAAAATATTCGGATCAATATATCCGATATTGTGGATGTTATATATTGTACCCCAAGCATAGAGGAAATGATTGAGTGCCATACGTAAAGTTCAACAGCTAATAATATGATATCGTCTCTTTTGTGAATTTTATATTGGATCGCACTTTGTTCGGATATACAGGATATAGATATATCAAGGCTATTTTATTTACATTGTACAAAAATAATTAGCCTGTGTGTCGTCGGTTTCCTAGCGTTTTGTAAAAGCACACGCACATTTAGTTGCGCAGAGGTTGCCAAAATATCTTTTTTCTTTGATAGTTGATATATTCCTAAATAACAGACTATGCCTTTTTCGCATTTTCTTCATTAAAATTAGACTAGTAATTTACTCGGCGTAAATTTGTATAGCTTTCCCATTTTATGATATTGGAAATATGGTTTAAATACCTAATTTGAATGTAAATTAAAAAAATTAATTTTTTTAATTTTTACATCACTTATTTAATACACAGTATTGAACACAGCTAAAATATAAGCTATTTAAAGTTTTCATTAAATAATCTTACCTAACTGCATACAAAAAATTGCATACTAGCTTACTCGACGAAGATAAATCCTATTATATTTATATATAAGATTAAAATTTAAGATAAAACCCATTTAAAAAATCTAAAAAAAAGTACCAAGAGAAGAGGACAAACGGCTTTAAATCACAATTATTTAGGAACCAATTATCTTATCAATACCTTATCGGTCCAATATTTATGAAATTATTTAAAATTTAAATTCTCAAAACAAATTTAAACTTCAAGAAAATGTACTAATATCGAGGTGATCAGCCGCAAAATAAATTATTCGTGGCAGGAGCGCTTGTAGTTGCAAATTGGCCGCTTACCCAAACGCAATGATGATGACGTAGTTACGAAGCCAGTTGCTCGGTCACTTGGAACTAAGAGAAAATGTAATTTAAAGTTGGTCCTTGTTGTGTGTGATGTATATATATATTTTGCTGGAACAATAGCCAGTTAATTCAGTTTAGAGTGCTTCCACTCAGTTTACGTTACTTAAGCAACACATATATATCTAGTCTTTGCACGGGATTTTGCCCACGTATGGATAAAGTAAGTAGATAAATAAATAGATAGGATAAATAAAATTACTTTCACAGTCATAAGAGCTAACTCTAAAGAAATGTAAGCACTCGTTTGAAAGTATATTTCAAAAAAATAAACTATTAGTTTTAAATTTTATCTTGATAAAAATAAACTATAATATAATAAGAAATTCTTAATAACATAGAAAGAATATTTTTAGTGTTAAGTCGTATGACATTTGATCATATAATGTCGCTTTATTTTGTTCGGTTTACTTAGAAGACTTGGGCAATATGATCATAGACTTCATCATGTGGATTTGAGTTGATCTAAGAAAGTTCGGAGGGCATTTGGGAGAGTTTCTAATAGGAAAAGAGAGCGTGCAGAGTGGTTAAGTAGTATACCTAATCCCTATTCGTTAACTTGGCATCGGTGGCTCTAGTTGTTCTTACCTTTGGATCTTTGGGTTTGGCTCTGATCTTGACATTTAAAAATAAGAGAAGTTATACCCAGAGGCTTATACAAGATGGAATTCTTTTAATTGAAGTTACTGATTTAGATCAATATTTTAATACACCGCTGAAGATATGGAAAACTACAAGAAACCAAAAGGTTTGCAAACAGGTTAAGAACATAGTTTTTGATTTAATTTTTTGTAATTTACCAAATTAATATTTGGCTTACGTTTGACACGTCTATCTATGCTTAATTTATTTGCAAAATTTAATTACCTACCTTAAAAATTGCTATAGATAAAATACTAAAACAATTTTAAAATTTCAATACTTTGTAGACTGTTAACAAAGGATTTGCGGATTTCATGTTTGCAGAAAACTTTATTTCTCAAATAAACCGCAAAGTCATCCTTCGTTTGTACATCATATTTATGAAAATATTGTATATTAATGTTACTTTTACTTATTTCAAAATTATTTTTATTTCTTATTTTACAGTTAATGAAATATGTCAAATTGCCTTCATCTTATGATCACGGGATAGCTATAGGGGAAAGTGAGTAATACCGAATACAACGGATTTAATAGGTTCGAAAGAGATGGCGACGTTTTATTTGTCTTCATTTTTAAAATGACCCCGCATGTAAATAACGGTACGGACATAGCATTATTTCTTATAATTTTATTAATTTTTGTTTACGTACATTGATAAAGCTTTATTTTTATCAACAATATCAATTTAACTTTCTATAACAGAATACTCATATATTAATCAGTTAAATGACAATCGCGTTAACATGAAATGACGAACAAGCCATTTCATGTAATATATATACATATTTTGAACAGGCATTTTCTCCTTTTCCCTCTATTTTTTGTGCATTGTTTCAGTTGTTTGGTAAATATATTTAAAAAACTGAAACAATTTTTAAGCAAAGTATAAAAAGATCTCCAAAAAGCTAATGAAACTTGAGCATTGACATAGTCACAGAATAAACGATCTCACAGAAGCGAAGGCTAGCCCTTTTTACCGAACCGGTTTTTCGTTCAGGCTCCTCCCATTTACCCCCATTCTAACGGGTACAACTGTCGTCGCCCACGTGGGGTATCGGGTCATAATTAGTGTATTAGTACGAGCGTTAATGTGTATATTTGCGATATTTTGTAATTTGCCGTTTTTTATTAATTTTTTATAGTAGGTATTACACATTACCTTGTTTTGAAGTTTAACTCTGTGCTCTGTGACTTTGTTTTTTCTTTTATTTGTATTGTGCTAAAAACTTAAAAAAAAACACTAAAATGCCAACTTTTTGTGCGTAGATGGGTTGTTTTGCCAAAAGCGTTACTGGAAAAAGTTTATTTTCGTTTCCTAGGGATATTAGAAGGTGAGCAATAACAATAATAAAAGAAAGTAGGTATAGAAAAGTTACATTATTATGTATTATTCATTATTATTATGGTTTAAAAGCTTTGAAAAGTTCAGAATATTCCCTAATTAATTTGTCGTGCCATGCAAATAAATCTTAACATAATTATTAATTATTATAACATAACATTACATATTTATTATAACAGAATAAACATTATTTAATTTAATAAACATATATGTTGTTAAGTTTTCATTTAGTTTATTTAGTTCATATTGATTCATGTTCTTTTATCACTCGGTATTTTTTCTTTAGTTAAATTTACTGCCTTTGGTTGACTCACCTTGTTAAGGAAGTATTTAATTTGATTAAATAATTTAGTTTTTTGTTTGTTTTGAGGCCTTAAATAGTGCGCGTTTTATTTTCATTCGAGCTCTAATCGTCAAACAGTTTAGACTCGCGACTCAACACCGAAAAATCGCTAGCGTGAAAGTGTAGATAATTCGTAAATCTCGGCCACCGATAATAAAAGGTAAGGTCTCACAACAGCGTTTTCCAAGGTTTTAGTCATTCTCATTAAGTGTTTACAGTCCACTAAATTACCTTTTTTTTCCTTTTTTTTCATCTTTAGTTGGTTTGCAGATAGTTTAAATATCGATCGCAAACATTTCATCGCATTTTTTTAACAAGAATTTATGAATTATCGTTTAAATCAATACAGGTCGTTTTTCAAGTTGAATTCTTTTGCAGGATTATATCTAAAGGTAAACAGTGCACATATTTTTTTCCAACAGGTTTCATTTTTATATTGGTTTTAACAGGGTGTCACAAGTACATTCATTGGAGTTTTTTAATTGTTGCTTGTATTGTATACGCAACATCATTCTCGTTTTCTTATAGTCGGTCTAAAGTCGGTATTGAGACTCTGTTTCTTGCCTTGAAATTTTCTTCTGAATTCATTTAATTTCTTCTGTTTTCTTTGTTTTTTTTTTCGGATATAGTAATGTAGTCTGAGCGTTAAAGCGATGTAGGAATAAAGCCACAATCTCCCAATAACAATTATATTTACAAATATCCCAAACAATAACTTTGAATAAATAATAATTCTTAATTTATGCAAGTCTTATCACTTCGAGTCGAACCAATATATCTATTCCATTTTGTTATCTCGCCCTGCGAAATATATTAAAGAAAGTGACGATCGCCTGAGTTATTCCAAAAACATCCGATCAGGTGAGTCATGTCGTTGAATATTTTAAGTTTCAGAGGTGGGTTAGGAAGGGTAGTACGTCACGGCCATCCTGATCTTCTTTCGTCCTCAAAAGATAAAGAGTACCTGGAATTAATTTTTTTTTTTTTTTTTTTTTTTTTTTAATCTTAATCTAATCTGATTAAGAGAGTTACTATTTTGCCTGGGAGGGCTACTATTTTCCCGAAGAGAGCGGCTGTTTCGCCTAAGACGATTCCTATTTTGCCAGAGAGGGCGACTACTTTGTCAAAGAGAGCAACTGCATTGCCTAAGAGGGCTACTATTTTACCAAAGAGGGCGACTGTTTTGCCTTAGAGGGCTACTATTTTGCCAAAGAGGGCGACTGTTTTGCCTAAGAGGGCTACTATTTTGCTAAAGAGGGCGACTGTTTTGCCTAAGAGGGCTACTATTTTGCCAAAGAGGTTAACGATCTTCACTGTTTCAAGTGTCACTATTTGGAGAGAGAGTAGTAGTATCTTTGCCTACCTGCGACATTATTTTTCCTGAAGAGTAAAAGGCTTCATTTGCTCTAATCCAACCACAGCAGTGTAAGGTCTACTGGATCATTCTGAGTGAATATCCTCCTTTACTCGATAGCGGTCGTTAGGTAAAACCTCGATGACTTTGAAAGGGCCTCTATATTTGGGAAGTAACTTTTTACTTTCATTGTTTGCCGGAAAGCTTGTTACTTTTGTGAGTACGACATCTCCCACTGAATAAAATTTTGGTGGTGTTCGATGTTCATTAAACGATAAGTTTTGCCTGACTCTGTTTTCTTCGAGATTTTTGGCCGCTTGCTTCCGGATCTTTGTAACGTCTATAATCTCTTCGTCCAATACATTGTAAATGTCAGTGTCAGTTCTAAGTAGATAACCGAGTAGTAGCTTTGCGGGTGAGTGTTGAGTTATGCGGTGTTTCGTGCTATCTATTCCTTGTTGAATTTGTAGTATTTTGCTGTCCCAGTCGTCTCTCGTTGTATTAGCAGTTGATGTAGCGAGAGCCTCCAGTATGGTCTTATTCATGCGTTCTACTTGACCATTACCTCGAGGAAGTCCAACAGCTGTTGTGAACAGCTTAATGCCTTTTCTATCGCAATATTCTTTAATACTATCATCTAAATCTTGAGCTTCTCTTAAAAAGTCGTTTTCAGAAATAACTAAAATGTTCTCTATTTGTCTGTTACCACTTTCAGTAAAATTGCGACTTAATGCATCTACGTGCTGCATTTGTGTTCCCGGTCTATGTAATATATTGAAAGAAAAATCCTGCAAGGTTAATATCCAGCGAGCAATTCGAGGTACGATTCTCTGTTTGTTCCAAGCGTTTTTAACCGCGTTACAGTCAGTAAAAATTGTAAAAACGTGCCCTGTTAAATAGTATCTAAATTTTTCCAGAGTTTTGACTATTGCTAATAGTTCCAGCTCAAAAGAATGGTAGTTTTTTTCGGTATCGGTTGTTTGTTTGCTGAAAAATGCTACAGGGTGTTCCAAATTATCTTTTTTTGTGTCAAAATACCAGCGTAACCATCTCGGCTTGCATCAGTATATACAGTCATTGGTAATTGTGGGTTAAATAAAGCCAATGTTGGTTTGAAATATATTTGATTTCTTAACTGACTAAAAATTAATTCATGATTTTCTGTCCATTTCCATTTACAATGTTTTTTTAAAAGCTTTGTAAGAGGGGCTGTTTTGCGTCTTGAATGAATTTTGTAAAGTATCCCACAAGGCCCAAAAATTGTCTTAACTGATGTTGGTTTTTAGGACGAGGAAAATTTTGAACGGATTCAATTTTGGTGTCTGAAGGACAAATTCTATTAAATGATATTTCGTATCCTAAATAGTTTATTTTTTCAATAAAAACGCTGATTTACTTAGTTTTATAGTTAAACCGTATTGCTTAATTATTTCTAAAACTTTTTCTAATTTTTCTATACCTTCAATCACCGTTTTTGATGGTATGAGGATATCATCCAAATATGGTATGACATGAAAGTGACGTAGTGGCAAAAATATTTCGTTCATGAACTGTTGAAACACTGAAGGGGCATTGCATAACCCAAATGGTACTCTTCGATACTCGTAATGCCCTTCCGGCGTTACAAATGCCGTGTAATAAATTGAGTTTTCATGCATTGGAATTTGGTGATATCCCGATGCCAAGTCGAGGTTGGTAAAATATTTATGGTCTGTTAATGTGTCTATGATGTCTTCAATTACAGGCATTGGAAATGTATTTTTAACAGAAATTTTATTTAACGTCCTGTAGTCGACTACCATTCTTTTTTCGTTATTCTTTTTATTTACAAGCAGAGCGGGACTAGAATAAGGAGATTTACTTTCTTGAATAATTTTTGCATCTAAGAGTTCTTTTATAATATTTCGATAAATTTCCTTATCTTTTTCTGCACATCGATATGCTCTATGGACTATTGGTTTTTCAGAAGTTAATTCTATTGAAAGTGTAACCGAATGAGCTTTACCTAAGCTATTTAATGTTTGGAACATACAAATGTTAAATTTGTGTAAAAGTTTTTGTAACAATCTTAATTCTTCAGAAGATATTTCTCCATGGTGAATGTTAGACAACCATGTAGGAATATCCCCTTTATATTTAAAAATAAGGGAGTTATTTATTCTATAATACATAATATTTATATTCTCAGTAAAATTTGTACCAATTAAAATATCGAATTTAAATTCCGAGTTTTCAATAATATAGTATTTTGTTTCGAGTCCTACGTCATCGATTTTCGTTTGAGCTACAATATAATATTTAACAGTGGTGCCAACTCCTAAAAATCCTGACAACACAATAGGGGTTTCTAGTGAAAATATTTCTATTTTCAGTTTTTTGACCAAAGATAATTTAATTAGTGAGCAATCGCTACCAAAGTCTATAAATGCTTTACACTTAAATCCGTTGAGACAAATGTCTTTATAAAATTTTGATATATTGTTTGAATTTTTAATAAGGTTAACATTTTTTGGTTTAAAATTTTCTTTAACATTTTTCTGATTTTCTTGAAAATTGTGAGGCTTAAAATTACTAACTTTTTTCTTGTTTAAACAATAACTTTCTAAATGCCCTCTGACTTGACAAAAATTACAAATCTGGTTTCTATGCCTACAAACGGATCGATCATGACCAATTTTTCCGCATGTTTTGCACTGTTTGTTTATAATTTCTATGTGAGGTGTCGAGCTAGTCGAAGAAGTTTCATGACTCATTTTATATTTAGTGTTCTCAAATTGAGATTTATTTTGTACCATTTTGTTGGCTGTAACAACATTAGTTTTATTTTTAAGATATGCGCCTAAAGCATTAACATCTGTCAAATTGGAAGCTTCGACTGCTGCGCTTATATTATTGTCATTAATGGCTCCGGTAATCAAAGATATTTTATCTGTTTCCGAAAAATTTAATTTTAGTTTGTTGATCTTTGAAAGATGTTCGAAATAAAAATCATATAATGATTGATTTTCTTTTGGTTTATGATTAACTAGGTCCATTAACAACTTGTAACAATTTCGATTTGATTTAAAAGTTAGCAATAAAATATTTTTCCATTTTTCCCATGAAAACTGAGACCACCCCAATTCACTTTCAATGAAACTATCATACCACATTTTGCCAGTCCCTTTTAATTTGCTTAAAGCTTGAAATATAGTGGCCGTATTAGACCAATGATATAAATTTTTATTATATTGAATAATTTCAATCCAGTCATTTATATCCCTAAATTTGGCGTCAAAATCTGGTATAACGCTAGAAACGGTAATGGTCTCAGCGGGATACGACTTAATAGGAGGAGGTGTGTAACTTACAGTTGATCTGCTTCTTGACTTTTTTTGTTTTTGTTTACCAATTTTCCTATGGCTCTTGCACTCTTCACTTGATGTTGATGTCGATGAGGGCGACCGATGTCGCCTATCCCTTTTACTATTACGTCCCATTTTTCAATTTTGCACGAAACACCCTAAATTAGCCTTTTCTCAACACCTGCGGTTCTTTTCAACCACTTCTGATGTAGTCTGAGCGTTTAAGCGATGTAGGAATAAAGCCACAATCTCCCAATAACAATTATATTTACAAATATCCCAAACAATAACTTTGAATAAATAATAATTCTTAATTTATGCAAGTCTTATCACTTCGAGTCGAACCAATATATCTATTCCCTTTTGTTATCTCGCCCTGCGAAATATATTAAAGAATGTGACGATCGCCTGAGTTATTCCAAAAACATCCGATCAGGTGAGTCATGTCGTTGAATATTTTAAGTTTCAGAGGTGGGTTAGGAAGGGTAGTACGTCAGTAAGATGTCCGATAAACTGAAAAGAGCCAAAGTTCTTAGACAAACTGAATTTAATCGTCTATCGGATATTCTTAATATATCGAGAAGTGCTAAAGAAGACACTTCCCAACACATAATCTTTAAATTGAGTTATGATATTTTGGAATCAATTAGAACTGAGTTTTTCAAGCAGCATAACGTTGTCATTAGTTGCATTCTAGATGATGAGGATCAATTCACCGAACAAGACGCGGTACGAAGCTCATTTGAAAAAGATTTTTGGTATATTAAATCAATTTATTTTGAGCTGTTTGGAGAATCATTAACTACAAATATTTCGTCTTCATCGTCTAGTAATCAGTCCCATGTAACACTGCCAAAATTAGAGATTCCATCCTTTTCTGGAAATATTACACAGTTTGCCACTTTTAAAGATATGTTTGATGCTTTGATTCATAATAACAGTACTTTGCGTAACATAGAAAAATTTAATTATCTTTTGAGTTTCTTACGTGGTCAGCCTCTGACCTTGATTCAGAAGTTACCGATGACAGATGTCAATTACACAACCGCTTATGAAGAACCGCTAGTTAAGCGATATGAAAACCCTCGTTTATTTGCGGCCACACACTGGGCAGCTATCGAAAATACCCTCAAACTCACAACTGAGAATCCTGCCGAGTTAAGACAACTTTTGGATACATTTTCTGATAATCTTGCTGCAGTAGGAAATCTTAACTTTCCTGTAGCTTCATGGGATTTCATTTTGGTTCAGATGTTGCTTAAACGCTTACATGTTTCTATTGCTACTGAATTCGAATTGCAACATGATTCACATACTACTCTATCATTTCAACAGCTTACAATCTATCTACATAAGCGTTGTGCCGCTCTCGACAATGTTTGCTCAGCCCTTCATAAAAAAGATAAAAAATCACTTAAGATAGAGGATCGCTTCTCAAATTCCAAGGTTGCTCTTCTAGGCACTGAGCAATCTAAATCTAGCAGTTGTGCTATTTGTAAAACAGCACATTCTGTTTATCGTTGTCCTATCTTTTTAACAAAAACTCCTAATGATAGATATCAACTTGTAATATCGCTGAAAATGTGTTTAAATTGCCTAAGTAGTAGTCATTCTGTCAAAGAATGTAAATCGCCGCATGTTTGTCATAAATGTAGACAAAAACATCATACCTTACTTCATTTTGAGAGAAATTATTTTTCTGGTAGTAGCAGCAGTACTACACCACCCGCACTCTTATCAACCAGCTCCATCCACAATGATCAACCATCTAGCTCTCAGGCGGACTCCAGGTCTACCAATTCTTTGCATCTGGTAGCGAGTAGCCTTAATAATTATAATTCTAGTAATGTGCTGCTTTTTACGGCTCTTATATATATGTTAGATGGGTCAGGAACATTTCATAAAATTAGAATATTGCTTGATTCTGGCTCGCAACTTCACTTTATCTCACAAAATTGTGTTAAACGTCTTGGACTTACTTCCTATAAGACGCGTTGCTCCGTTCAAGGTATTGGAGAAGCTCATGTACAAAACTGTGCAAGAAGTGTATTTACCAAGATTCGACCTTGTAATAAATTCACTCCGAATTTTGATTTGGAAGCTGCGGTTCTTCCAAAAATGTGCGGGCTATTACCTAGTCATCCTATTTCTACCGCAAACTGGCCTCATTTACGCAGCGAGTCCTTGGCTGACCCTTTCTATGATACTCCTAGTTCTATTGATGTATTAATAGGTGCTCCATTGTTTCCCTATATTTTATTGGAGGGTAGACTTACCGGTGACTATAATGAGCCAGTGGGAATTAACACTGTTTTTGGTTTTATATTGATGGGTAAAACGGTTTCCAACTCTTCACCTATCGCTACAGAATCGCTTCTCTGTTATCAGGCATCAGTTAATGATACTATGCAGAAGTTTTGGGAAGTTGAAGAAGTACCACATGTCAAAGTTTTATCTCCCGAGGACGAGAAATGCGAAAATATTTTTCGTAAAACTACGTATCGCAATCGGGATGGCCGATTTGTAATTTCCTTGCCCCTTCCAAGGTGATGAGCCTATTTTTTATGGAAGTAGAGAATTAGCTCTTCGCAATTTCTTATCGTTAGAATGCAGGTTACAGCAAAATCCGAAGCTTTATGCAGATTATGCTGCTTTTATAAAGGAATATTTAGATCAGAACCATATGGAATTAGTATCTTCAGATTTAATCCCAAAAAAATCGTTCTATATTCCACATCACTGTGTTTTAAAGGATTCAAGTCCCACTACTAAGCTTCGTGTCGTATTCAATGCCTCTGCCAAACCATCAGATGGTATATCACTTAATGATCATCTTCTGTCTGGTCCGAAATTGCAAGCTGAGATTTTTGCGTTGCTTCTTGGTCTTGGAATTCATCGATTTGTTTTCCTAGCGGATATTCGTCAAATGTTTCGGCAAATTATCGTTAACCCTACCCACACTGATTATGAGAGAATTGTTTGGCGCTTTTCTAAAAATCAACCTATAGCTGATTACCGCCTTCTCACGGTAACGTATGGACTAACATGCGCGCCTTATTTGGCTATCAAGTCATTGTTTGTTCTGGCTGAAGAGGAAAAGGATAATTTTCCTGAGGCCTCGCAAATTATTTTAAATTCATGCTATGTTGATGATCTAACTGGAGGTTCATCAACAATTGAAGATTCTAGAAAACTTCAAAAAGACTTAGTACTGATGCTGCAGAAAGGAGGGTTCGAACTTCGTAAGTGGTGTAGCAATGATCCTCGCTTGCTAGCTGATTTACCCTCTTCTTATTTGTATAATGAGGACATTTCTCTGAATTTTGATTCAGAAAGTCCGCTAAAAGTTTTAGGTCTTTATTGGAACCATTCCTCTGACGTGTTTCAATTTTTCGTTAACTCTGTGAATAGGGGTTGCACTAAACGCCTATTGTTATCTAATTTGGCAAAAATTTTTGACCCACTGGGCTTTCTTTCACCTTTAACGTTTCTCGTCAAGTTTTTAATTTAGCGTTTGTGGAATTTTAAGTTGGATTGGAATGCAACGCCTCCAAATGATATTCTTAATCTTTGGTAACAATATGTTAGAGATATTTCAACTCTTTCTAGCCTTAAAATTCCTCGCCTACTATTTCCTTATTCTCCTGTTGAAACTTTAGAACTACATGGTTTCTGTAATAGCTCCGAAAAGGGTTACTGTGCCGTTATTTACTTTTGTAGTTTACTACCTAACGGTCAGGCAACCACTCGTTTTAGTTGT
Source organism: Anthonomus grandis grandis (assembly GCF_022605725.1). Classification (NCBI taxonomy): domain Eukaryota; kingdom Metazoa; phylum Arthropoda; class Insecta; order Coleoptera; family Curculionidae; genus Anthonomus; species Anthonomus grandis. The sequence goes on from NC_065548.1 coordinate 38,890,618, forward strand.
GCAAAATCAAAAGTTGCACCACTAAAGACACTTTCTATACCACGTCTAGAACTTTGTGCGGCCGTGCCATTCTCTCGTTTGCTATCACATGTTTATGATATTTATAAAACATCTTTTATTATCAATAAAATATACGCCTGGAGTGATTCTACAATAGCACTTTCTTGGATTAAAGCCTCTCCGCATCGGTGGAGTACTTTTGTTAGCAACCGCGTTTCTTTTATCCAAGAAAGATTACCTTTATCTTGTTGGCATCATGTTTTATCTGAGAATAATTCAGCCGACTGCCGTTTGCTCCCTATGGAGTTATGTAATAGTTCGCTTTGGTGGGCGGGTCCTAGTTTTTTAATTAGCTCAACTCGCAACTGGATCTCCTTCATAAACACTCCTTCAACTTTACATGATTTACCTGAAGAAAAGAAAACATGTCTCTCAATTTTTTATTCTAAGGGTTTTCTGGATAATCTTATTTCAAGATTCTCGTCGCTCGACAAACTGAAACGCATTATGGCCTATATTCTTCGCTATAAGCATAATATTTCATTGCCCCGCGAAAAATATGAGGGTAACCTCACTTTGGTAGAACTCCATAATGCATTAATGCTTTTGGCTAGACATGTTCAGTTGCAAACCTTTTCCTCGAATATAATGTTAATTCAAGGAAATAAAATACCTTCGAAAGCGTTTAGAAAATTGAATATTTTCCTAGATAGTGCTGGAATACTATGTGTCGGTAGTAGATTAAAACATTCTTTAAGTTTTAACAATAACTATCCCGCTTTCCTACCCAGTAATCACGAGTTTACAAGGCTTATAGTTACTTTTTTTCATTTAAAGTATTTTCACGCTGGTGTGCAGAGTGTTCAGTTTCTTATTACACAGCAATTTTGGATATTGTCATCTAAAGCCGTTATTCGTCGTATTCTTGGTAAATGTGTTAGATGCTTTAGATGTAGGCCTCAGTGAATTCAACCTCCTATGGGTGATTTGCCTGCATCCCGCGTATCACAGGTAAAACCTTTTCTTCATACAGGCGTTGATTATGCTGGTCCATTCAATGTCATGATGTCCCGTTACCGCGGCTGTCGTACCAGTAAGGCCTATTTATGTTTGTTTGTTTGCTTTGCGACTAAAGCTTTGCATTTAGAATTGGTATCCAGTCTATCTACGGAGGCTTTCTTAGCTGCTTTGAGACGATTTGTAGCTCGCCGAGGTCGCTGCCAACATTTGTACAACGATTGTGGTAGCAACTTTATTGGTGCATCCAAGCAGTTAAATAATTTTATGTTAAAATCCGCCACATCCAAAGGTATAACATGGCATTTTAACCCCCCCTCTGCGCCCCACTTTGGAGGATTGTGGGAGGCCGGAGTGAAATCTGTAAAAACTCATTTATACAGAGTTATTGGTATGCAGTGTTTGACCTATGAGGAGCTAAATACTGTATTGGTTCAGATTGAAGCCTATTCTTAACTCGCGACCTCTTACATCCTTTAGTAATGATCGCAATGATACCACTGCTCTAACCCCGGGTCATTTCCTGACCCTGGAACCTCTGAGTGTTCCTCCTAAATTGGATGTCACCTCACTTCCCGTTCGTCAATTGGATCGTTGGCAAATGCTTCAAAAAATGCACCAAGATTTTTGACGTCGTTGGTCTGGTGAGTATTTGCATACGTTGCACCAACGTGCTAAGTGGCATAAATCCAGTGGTAATCTTTCACCAGGAACTTTAGTTTTAATTCGCAATGATTTGGCCCCTCCTCTGCATTGGTCAAAGGGCCGCATAGCTGAGGTACATCCAGGCTTAGATGGAATAGTGAGAGTTGTTACTGTTCGCACTAGTAATGGGACTTTAAAGCGACCTGTGGTGAAGCTCTGTCCTTTGCCACTTTCGGAGGACTGAAAAATTAAATGCATTTTGGTGGGCGGTATGTTAAGTTTTCATTTAATGTTCATTTAGTTTATTTAGTTCATATTGATTCATGTTCTTTTATCACTCGGTATTTTTTCTTTAGTTAAATTTAATGCCTTTGGTTGACTCACCTTGTTAAGGAAGTATTTAATTTGTTTAAATAATTTAGTTTTTTGTTTGTTTTGAGGCCTTAAACAGTGCGCGTTTCATTTTCATTCGAGCTCTAATCGTCAAACAGTTTAGAGTCGCGACTCAACACCGAAAAATCGCTAGCGTGAAAGTGTAGATAATTCGTAAATCTCGGCCACCAATAATAAAAGGTAAGGTCTCACAACAGCGTTTTCTAAGTTTTTAGTTAATCTCATTAAGTGTTTACAGTCCACTAAATTACCTTTTTTTTTCCTTTTTTTTCATCGTGAGTTAACTAACTTTTTAATTTTATTTTTTATTTGAACTCAGCGCAATTAATCAACATATGTATATACCTAAACCATATGTATCTATGTATGTGTACATACGTGCAGGTACATAACATTGTACATAGATAAAAATATTAAGGTTGATTTAGGTATACAGTATTTTTATGTGATAAAGAATAACGACTTTAATTTTCAATTATCTGTCTTTTTTGGACTGGTTTACCCATGCAAGTGCATAATATAGTAGTAGTAAAACCCTTAAAAATCTTATATTTTGTTCCAGACTATCATAGTGGACGGCGACTATACAACGTATAATACCTTTATAAAATATGGACGTATGTGTGGTACCTACATATGTATATAATAATACATACATATATCTTTTTATATATAAATATATAAAAGCCGATGATACCTACTCTTAAATGTGTTGTGTTTAAAACATACGAGAAAACATACCTGCGCATAAACCTTCCAGCTAAAATTTAATTTAAAAATACCTACCTATGTACATATGTATATGTATATTGTTAACATATTAACATCACACAAATAGCAGACTTTTTCTCAGCTAGTGCCATACTAAAGGCAAATATTATTTACCATTATCATAAAACAACTAACACAAAAATTCCATTCCAAAACAAATTAAAAGTATACTAACCTACACCTCTATCGTGTATCAAAACTGTCAAATAACAATTTTTATAAAAACAATAATTATTATAATTATTCTAAAAAGCACGGACCAATATAAGCCTTAACAAAAAAAATCCTATTTGAAATGTAACTAAATTTTGTAGTTTGCTCCCGTATTATATGAATATAACCATTTTGATTTTAAAAATAAAAGCACTTCGTTCGGCTTATGCGTTTACTACAACTTTACGAGATATCTCAGTGTATTTGCGCCGGGTGCATCTGTCAGTTGGGCTTATAAAAAACTGGTTCACGGATATCAAAGGAGCCGACGCAAGCCTTCGCTTCTGTGAGATCGTTTATTCTGTGACATAGTAGCGGAAACTGTTAAGAAAAGACACCTAAGGTAACATCTTTAAATCGTATCTCTTCATTTAATGAAGTTTACGCTAAAATTTGTAATGACAGTTTGAAAACCATATAAGCCAAACAACATTCTATGATAACACATGCATATCTAGATTTTAACAAATTTGAAGATACTGACAGAAAAAGTGGAGAAAGAAATTGGCAAAGCAATGAGTGACCAATATATATCTTTATTTCTCTTATTTAAGAGAAAGCGGTTGAATGCTCTGACACTAAAAGGCAGTAATCATAACCTGGTTACAACTCTATCAGACTCTGGAGTGATAAATAAAAGCTTACTTATTAATTGGCTGCACTACTTTATCTTATGTGCAAATCCTTTAAAAGAAAATTCAGTTATACTAATATTAGATAACCACGATGGCCATGTCTGTTTTAATGCATAAGCACTAATGCTAACTCTCACCATAATCTCCCAATACATACCTCACATAAGCTCTAGTCAATAGATATTAAAATGTTTTCATTCTCTAATGTCTGCGAATAATTATGAATGTGAGTATATTGTGAGTCACAAATACTTCACAGATAATATTTTTAACAGAAAAAAATCAGTTTGATACCCAAGATTCTAATAGATGTGCCATTAATTTACAACCAAGTGAAGAGGCGTCAGTTTCTCTATTCTAAGTCGTTGAATTGCCTATAATTTCTAACAAAATATCTAGGTTCAATATAGCAAGGAGAACAGTAGTAGAAAATATCAAAACGAAATCTGAAAAGATAAAAAAATGAAGAGAAATGATAGAAAATACATAATTATCCTTCTCGAAAGAAAAAAAAAGAACATGACGACTACTATTGTGTTTTTTGTAAAGAGGAATATATACTTCCTCCGATGAAGGTTGGATTATGTGCTACGTTTATATGTGAAGGTTGGAAAGTGTAGTAAGTTCTTACTACAAGTAAACACGAACACTAAAGATTTCATTTAGTTATCTTAGTATTTCATTTTATTAAAAAAATATCAATTTTGATTAGCTAATCACGTAATATTTTTATTATTTAAGGTTAACATTAGATGTTTGCTTGCCTATTAGGTCTATGTTTGATCTATTGCCCCATATTGTTTTGTCTACGAGTAAAGATGTTTTAGCATACTTCAAGTGTTGGTTTTGTTTTATTGGTTTTGCGTGCTTTTAATTCTGAGACTGAGTTTTTCTAATTAAAAATGATTAATATTTGGTAATAATCTTACCTAAGACCAAAGAAGATTATAGCTACGCAACTACTTGCGTAGCTATAATAATCTTTGCTAAGACCTAAGGTAATAATCTTAACCCTTAATCTTAAATTGTTGAGATTAAAGGTCAGATATCCACTAGCCTTTCTGTAGAAATTGCTATGCCGCAGAGCTATATAAGTGTTTGAGTCCAATAAGCCGAAATAAAAGACTGGTGTAGTTTTTCATAATTGTGTAGCTTTATTAAAGCTATTAACCAAAAAATATTACTACTAACTACGTAAAATAAAGTGAACTGTATTATATTTAGAGCGCTAAACGCTCTCCCTAATGCTTATTGTCGACTGAGAAGAGAAGACGCGCGCATTCAATAAAACGAATGGGTAGTGTCGCGGTCTTGTGTAACTTCTTGGTATTAAGGTGGTGGGGAAGTCACGTAGACGGCGCGATGCATTCGGCGTAATCCATCAGGACCGGCGTTAAACAAATATGTTTCGCAATTCTAACATTCTCCCCCCTTTGAGGACTTGTCCTCAACAACAGAAACACCCAACTGTAGAGGCAATGGACTTAATTTTGTTATAGGTCTCGTGAATATTCCATTACTCGTCTTAATCTTCACCACACGAACCCTATTGTCACGACCAGGCATTACATCCAAAATTCTTGCGAGACACCACTCTAGAGGAGGCACGTTATCCTCTCTTACAATTACTAAATCACCAATCTGCAAATTGGATTCTGAAACCTTCCATTTCGGACGATGTTGAAGTAAGTTTAAGTAGTCTGTCGACCATAGTTTCCAAAAATCTTGTCGCAATTTAGAACAGTGTTGCCAAATACTCAAACGATTAACTGATAATTTAGACACATCTTTTTCTGGAAATGAAGTTAACTGTTGCCCTATCAAAAAATGTCCTGGTGTCAAACATGTTAAATCGGAAATTGAGTCCGACATTGGCTGTAACGGTCTCGAATTGAGAATTGCCTCAATTTGAGTCAATGCAGTGTATAAACATTCATATGGTAAGATCGATTTCCCAATTACCCTTTTTAAGTGGTACTTGGTGCTTTTAATTCCAGCCTCCCACAGACCACCCCAGTGTGGACTGTTAGGAGGGATGAACTTCCATTCAATCTCCCTAGTAGATAAAAAGTCTTGAATTTCACAAACGTGCTCTTTGAAAAATTTATAAACTTCGTTCAAAGAATTGTTTGCTCCCTTAAAATTAGTTGCATTGTCACTACTGATTGAAATAGGATTCCCACGACGAGCCACAAATCTTTTTAATGCAAGAATGAAGTCCTCGGTCCCTAAACTCGTAACCAATTCTATATGAATGGCCTTTGTTGCCATGCACACAAAGAGTGCAATATATGCCTTAGTTACACGTGCTTTGCGCAACCTTGACTCCTTTATCATTATTGGTCCTCCAAAATCTAGACCTGTATGCAAGAATGCACGAATTAGTTGTGTTCTCTCAATAGGCAAACTTCCCATAAGTTGCTTTGACCAAACCGTCTTAAACCTGTGGCATTTCACACACTTAATTAAAATAGATTTTATTCGCCTCAAAGATTTTATAAGCCAAACACGTTGCCGTAAGCTATTGAGAACTGTTCTAGGACCAGCATGACCTAACCTTAAATGCTCACTTTCAATTATTACATCAGTAACATGTGATTTACTAGGAAGAATAACTGGGTGTTTAGCATTGAATGATAGAGGAGCATTTTCTAACCGTCCTCCTACTCTTAACAAACCACTAGAATCTAAAAAAGGAACCAGAGATAAAAGCAAGCTATTTCGTGGCAGAGGCTCCCCGTTCCGTAGAAGTGTGATTTCTTCCATGAAATATTCTTCCTGAACCATCCTAAAGATACAAGTACGAGCCTTAGAAATTTCGTCTATAGAAATATGACCGTAAACCTTTAAATTATCCTTTTTTGTATTGGCTATAAATCGCAACACATAAGCTATACATCTTAACATTCTATTATAAGAAGAGAACCTTGACAGTATTCCTTCATTAAGAGTTGTTGCCTGAAAATGAGAAATCTGCCTTTCCTCAGGCAATGCTAATGTCTCTAAATTGTTCTGGATGCAAAAAACTTGGATCTGCCAAAAAGTCTGGACCATGAAACCAAACCTTACATTCCAACAAGACCTCAGGTCCGATCCCACGAGATATGTAGTCTGCTGGATTTAAATCTGATGAGATATGTCTTAGCTCAGCATCCAAAGTTAAATCCTGAATTTCCGATACCCTGTTGGCGACAAATGTCGCCCAACGTGATGGAGATGATTGCATCCAAGCAAGCACAATTTTCGAGTCGCTATACAGAATGACCTTATTAAACTTAAACTTCATACATGATTTAAACTTGTCATACATCCGAGCCAAAAGCAATAATCCACAAAGTTCCAGCCTAGGCAGAGAAACTGTTTTGAGGGGTGCGACCCTTGATTTTGAACAAACTAGACTGCAAGAAACTCTATTATCATCGTATAAGACCCTAACGTACAAGCAAGCGCCATAGGCCACCATGCTTGCATCCGCAAACCCTATTAATTCTATAGTACTTACTTCCCCAGATTCAAATATCCATCGCTTTATGCTTAACGCTTCTAACCGTGGCAATTGTTTATAAAAATTTAACCACTCGATTAATAAATCTGGCGGTAAAATGTCATCCCATTGAAGCCTTTGAACCCACAGTTTCTGCATAAAGATTTTAGCTACGATTACTACAACACCCACAAATCCCATTGGATCAAATATCTGTCCTATAAGGCCCAAAACTTCACGTTTGGTAAATTTATCCTTTTGAATTACTCTTGGTACTGATACCCGAAATGAATCCGAAACTGGGTCCCATAAAACACCTAACACTTTAGAGGAATCTTCTGCTTTAAATTTGATCAAAAACTCGTTATTTGAGTTCCATTTATGCAATAAGAACCCTGCTGACTTTAATAGTGTGTTCAGCTCATTTTGAAGTTTAAATAAAAGCTCTAATGTATTCGCTCCTCCTAATATGTCGTCAACGTATGTCTGTTCCAACAAAATCTCTGCAGCCAATGGATATAATCCTTTACTTTGTGTAGCCAATTCCACTAATGAGCGAGTTGCTAGAAATGAACTGCACTTGGTTCCGTAAGTAACTGTCTGTAGCTCCAAATGACGTATGGGAAGTAATGGGTCGTCTCTCCAAACAATATTTTGTAAAAGTCTGTCTTCCGGATGAACTTTCACACACCTAAACATTTTTTGAATGTCACTTGATAGAACGTGTTTAAATGTTCGAAATTTGGCAACAATATCAAATAAATCAGGTTGCACCGTGCTTCCCTTTAACAAGATGTCATTTAAACTTAACCCGGAATTAGTTTTCATTGACCCATCAAATACTACTCTATATTTTGTAGTCAACTTGTCCTCTCGAACTACACAATGATGAGGAAAATAATACCTATGTTTTTCCAAAAGCCTAGCATCATCAATAATATCCTTTGCGTGACCCATTTCTAAATATTCCTGAATGAAAGCAATGTATTCCTTTTTTAAATTTGGATCCTTCTGGAATTTCTTCTCCAAGGACAAAAACCTTTGTGAACCATAGGCAGAGAGTCACCCAATGAGAGAGCAGTATATTCAGCTTTAATAGGTAACCTAACCTCGAAAACACCAGACTCTAACCTTTTAGTAGTTGTGCAATAAATATTCTCACATGCCTTATCCTCAGGGGACATATGTCTTTTACCCGCGACCTCTTCCAACCTCCAGAATTGTGGGATCAATACATCTAGATCTGGACCTTGTGAAAATAAGGAAACCATAACATTTGAACAAATGTTTTTTGAATTTTTAGAAATGCTCCCCCCTATTACCCATCCAAATAATGTATTTTGGAGAATTGGCAACCCATCGCCTAATTTTAAAATACCACCATCAATTATATCAAAATAAATATCAGCTGCAAGTAGCAGATCTATTTTACCTGGGACACCAAATGTAGGATCAGCCAAATCCAAACCACTAGGTATGTTCAACGAACCATTATCAATATAAGTCTGAGGCAAAGGACAAGTAATTTCCCTTGGCATTATACCACAAACTGTAGAAATCTTTTTCATGGAATTAGATGAAGATTCGATCTCAATCTTGACAGCACTTATGATCTGAACATCACTTTTCCCAATCCCAGAGATATGAATATTAATAGAATTTTGTGGCAAGCCTAGTTTATTTGCCATGCGTGTTGTAATGACTGAACACATAGATGCCAAATCCAAAAGAGCTCTAGCTTGTACTCTTGAACCGTCATGACAAACCAAATTGACTATTGCTGTAGCTAAGAGAACCCGCCTATCTACCTTGGATACTAAACATGGAGGAAAACTTATCTCCGCCGAAGTGGATACCAACGCTGTTGATGCGGATGGTGCTATATTATTCTCTTGAGCCCTAATATTACTACTACCCCCATTGTCTTTTTGCTGTCCCTTCAATTTATTCAAATCTGTATTTGACCCTTGATAATATTCCCGTTTATGATATTTTTCATCGTGCAACGAAGAATGGTGCCTTCCTTTACATATCCTACAACCATCTGATTTGCAATTAGCCGCCGTGTGTTTATACCCTAAACAATTAAAACAAAGTCGATTTTTAGTTATAAATTCCCGCTTATGTGCTATATTAAACCTTTGAAACTTGGAACATTTATACATGGGATGTGTATCAACATTACAACATATACATTTATTTTTTGTAACTTCTGTTGATTTAGTCAAGGCATAACAACTAGCCTTTATTAGCCTTTGCTTATACTCTGGTTTTGCCAAAGATTCCAGAGCTAAACACCGTTTATCTAGAAAGCATAAGAAGTCTGAAAAACTTGGCAAATGTGTGAAATCGCGCTCGAGTTCATAAGCTCGATGTGTGTTAAAATCTAATTTTGACGCCATTACGTAAACCAAAATTAAGTCCCATGACTCCACAGGTACCCCAAGAGCTGCAAGAGCATTATAGTTTTGCTTAACCTTTGTTATAAAATCTCGTAAGGATGATGTATCACCTTTTAAAACCTGTGCTTTCATTAAAGTTCTAATATGACAGTTAATCGTTATTAATTTATTATCGTATCTTTTTCTCAAAATGTCTAGCGCTACATCATAATTCGCTTCTGTAATTTGTAGATCCTTAATCATTAATAGTGGTTCATCCTTTAAAACTGATTTGAGGTAAATGAATTTTTGCGCCTTATTAAGGTATTGATCACAATTAATTAGAGAATCAAATAACTCAATGAAAGATCTGTAGTCTTCATATCTACCTGTAAAAATTGGAATATTAATGCTTGGCAGTTTGACCTGAGAAGAGGGTAATGTTGAGTGCGAAACTCCCAAAGATCCTGTATCTAAATTATTCGCTGACCCACTTGACACCCCACCAGTTACATTTTGAAATCGTTTAAAAATTGTTGTCTTAAGCTTACTATGTAATGATGTGTACTGTACTTCAACTTCTACCCTATCGTTTTCCTGACTGCCCTCAATTTCCTCTAATTGTTCCTGAACATGTTCATAGTCTTGATAAGTTTTTACAAGCATAGATTCCCTAATTACAAATTCGTTAACATCTATAGATAAATCATTTTCATGTAAATTTACATAATTTTCCAACCTAGTTATTTTTGCTTTAATCCTACCTCTTTTTTGTACCAATAATGTTTTATCTTCCTCACCCATTTTATTTAACAAATTAGTGGACAATCAAATACCAAAATTACATACGTATTTTCCCAAACTTAAATCAAAATATTCTCAACTCGTTGTTAAATACTAATTAGCTTATTAATATACACCAAACATATAATATCTATTCCCCAAATGTAAATATTTTTACTAAAAATATAACCAGCATGCAAATATATGTACGATGTAGTATGGAACGTAAAGTACAAATTAATATAAAACTAAAATCGACAGAGACAATTCAATTTCTTTACATAAATTTAAAAAAAAAATCTATTTAAACTTCGTAACTTAAGTAGTTTTTAGCACACAGATATTAGTTAAAACACCATTTCAATTTGAGAAAAGTCAAAACACAAACACAAAAAATATTGTTCTGGGAAAGTATATAATGTCCAAATAAATCGTATTCCCTACGTTGTAACTTTGTTATAATAAATTTAAAAAGATCTGACCTTATTTCCGGCGTTCCTATGTAGTATTATCCAGTTCTCAGCATTCAGTAACAGCTGCACCGGCACTCAGCCCTGTACTGTGTTATGTAATCGTTCCCGTATTTAACCCTGCATTAATTGGCTTCACGTTCGTAAAAAACTCCTTGCATAAAATGCTAACGCTGCTCCAATTATCCCAATGAATTAAATCCAGTCTTCATGTAAAAAGCCTCAATATAATCCGCTCGAAGACGACCAATGTTTGAGTCCAATAAGCCGAAATAAAAGACTGGTGTAGTTTTTCATAATTGTGTAGCTTTATTAAAGCTATTAACCAAAAAATATTACTACTAACTACGTAAAATAAAGTGGACTGTATTATATTTAGAGCGCTAAACGCTCTTCCTAATGCTTATTGTCGACTGAGAAGAGAAGACGCGCGCATTCAATAAAACGAATGGGTAGTGTCGCGGTCTTGTGTAACTTCTTGGTATTAAGGTGGTGGGGAAGTCACGTAGACGGCGCGATGCATTCGGCGTAATCCATCAGGACCGGCGTTAAACAAATATGTTTCGCAATTCTAACAATAAGTGCCGGGCCTTTTAGCAGATTTAGTTATGTGTGCCGATAATAATAGTAATATTTGTAATGATAATTTTGCCAGGGAAGTAATATTTAAATTGCGTGGTGAGCTTTGTGCATTTGAAGACTTATTTCTTAAGAAAAAATGCATTTTAATGCAAATAAAACAGTTTCTATTAATTTTACCCTACGAACATCACGAATAAATGAATTTTTTATAGTTCGAGCCCAAAATCAAAGAAAACTGTCGTTAAAACTGGAAGTGTCACATACATAACTTGTGTTCTAAACATGATGCAGTTTGTTTTGCTACTATTCGCCTTAGAATCCATTCTTACTAAAGTATTGTTTTGGAGAGCATCTAATTCTAATATGGTTAGAGCGAATATTTCGAATGCAACACAGCTTTAGAAAACTTTAAGAAATATTGCTGGTGTAGGTATTTGGTATTATTATTATTTGGTATATTATATACTAGAAATACTAATGTATGTTAAGCAAAATTTGTACAGTTTTGCGGTCATAGGAGACATTCACAAATATAACACAAGATCTAATACCGATTTTCAAGTATTTGATGAAAGCACTGTTTGAAAAATAATTATCGTCTCAATAAATTTCAGTCTCTGGTAGCTTCAACACCATGTAACTTAAAGGAATTCTTTACCTGGCCTGCTCGCCTATCTTCAATATTTGCATTTGACACTTTTTTTTGATAAACTTGCATTGTGTTGTCTACTCAAAAATGTTCAATTAAAAAGCCATATGTATAATGCTGATAAATATGCTTCTTCCTTTTTTCTTTTGTCTTCTGACGTTTCGATGCCACACTGTTTTGGTATTATGAAATAAGAGCCTTAATTATTTATTTGTTATCAGTTCTAGATAAATTAATCTATAGACAACTAAAATTCTTCTTTTATATTTGATATAACATTTATCTGTTAATATCATGCGTATTTTCAAAAATGCATTTTTTGTAATTATTACTTGATCCTGTATGAGCCGGCAAACGAGAACTTCTAAAACTCCTATAGAATTTTATTTTAAAAAATGTGAGTATTACAAATAATTAAAGAAATCGATTTATAAAGCTTTCGCCAGCAACGGATATATACTGCGTTCTCAATTAGCTTCTGATAGCTAGCACGTATCCCGTTCTCGATTTAGTTGCTGGTAACCGATCCGACCCTAGCTTCACAAAAATTATTAAAAAGGATAACGCTTTTTTAAAAATGTTTTTAAGTAGTCTTTATTAAAGATAAGTTACCATTAAAATGCGATATAAGTTTCTATGATTTACGGCTTTAAAAAATTTCATTAATGTTGCACGCATCACAAAAGTTTATTAAGTAATTTTTTTTGATCCAATTAAAATAAAAAAGGAATTAAAAATGCATGTCACACATTAAGTGGATTTGAACCCGGGATTAAGGGCCATTTACATTATTTTATTGATACAGAGATATTAGTAACATACCTAAGGACGTAATTTAATGATGTCTGGTTTAGCCAGTACCGTGTGTATTTATTTTATCTTTCAGCTGAGGAATTTGACAAATTATAAATTATTAGTAATACGTAAAAAAATAACATCTATAGACCCTGGAGAATGTATAAAGTGAGTATTTTACCCACGGTAATAAAAAGAGAGTTTTATAGTAAAATTAGGACTTAATCTTCGTTTAGTTAATCTAAGTACATTTATATTTTGTCTTTCAAGTCGAATATTTTGTCTTTTTTGGAGTCTTAAATTATTATGAGTCTTATAAATAATATTGTGAGAATTAATTTAAATGTTATTATAGGCTGATAAAAATTAAATTACAAATACAAAAGCCATATACATTTTCGTAATAACTTTTAAACAAATATTTAATATATAACATATATCGTAAGTATATTTCCTTGATCTTAAGATCTTCAAACTTAAGATAAGTTATACTCGTATGTTTACAAAGAAAGATATTTAACCATAATACATTGACAAATCCTTATTTAACCTTTACAAAATATTCATCGGTGTAGTAGAGTGAAAAGTACTTCAAAATCCAATAAAACTCTCAAGTCCTTCGATGTTCCGTATTTCGCCGGGATTTCCGCTGGTCTTCTTATTTAGGTCTAAGTTTTCTTCTCTTTGTTTGTACGGCTTTTGCATCGACAAATTTTCTGTTTTAAACAAGTGAATTACCAAGTCAAACAAGATGTAAATTTAAATATTCAGTGTTGTGACGCCGACGCCGATGCCAAGTTGTAAGCGAATATCGAAGAAAACGAAACTTCTATGAAAAATCATTTGGAATTGAAAATTAAAATAAAAAATTTATGATTACATGTTTAATATACTGTATATACATACATAAAAACATACATACAAAAGCAAAAAATAAAATAAAAATTTAATATAAGCGACTTATTATTTAAAAGAAATAATAAAGTTATAATTTATTTTTCGTGAAGAAAGATTCGATAATTATCTTGCTGTTGGAACAACTGTTTAACTGTTCTATAATAAACCTTGTGATTATAGCCGTATTTAATAAATAAGGGTTTAAATGAGGATTAAACGAGATTATTACCTACATTCGATGGGTGCTTAACATTACTATCAGTATTCTGACATTCTCGAAGATATTTTCTGAAGGTTTTATATCGACTTGGTTTCTCCTGACAGTGTTGCCTTTATAGTCTAATAAAATATAGGATGTGAGAGTCATGGAAATTTTGCATTTTGGCTGGTTCCCAAATTTTTCCACATTAGAACCCTTGGCAAGAATAGAATAGAATGGTATAGAATATACCGGGTGCTGCATCGCCGAGCGGAACATAGGAAAACCCATGTAAATTTTAAGGGGGTCAATTATTGGCTTCCCTGTACATTTTATAGCAAAAATGTAAGATATGTTTTGAAGAGACCAATCTGGCAAACCCTTGTGCAAAGTTTCAAAAGATTTTAATAGGCGAATCTTATTTGAATTCAATTAAATGTAATTGCAAAATTAGCAAATTTTCGGTTTAGGTAAAACCAAACGGGCACCAGTAAAATTAATATTGTCACTGACGTTAAATTAAAATAAATCACGATTATTTTTTTAACAATCGATATTAATAATTGTTATTGGTTTAACTTCATCGTTATATTAAATAAAAGTTTAGATAAAAAAGTAAATTTAACGAGTCTTACTTTGAATGTATGGTTGTGAGATTGATAAAACGAAAAAAAAAACATTTCTTGTATTCGGCTGTACGTCAGATTTGACAAAGCCTTATAATAAATTGTTTCCTGGTGGCTGGTGTCTGGTTTTACCGAAAATTTGGTAATTTTCAATTACATTTAATTGAATAATTCAAGATTCGCTTATTAAAATTTTTTAAAACCTTGCATGAGGGTTTGCCAGATTGGTCTCTTCAAAAAGTTATTTTACATTTTTTCTGTAAAATGTACAGGGAAGCCAATAATTGACCCCGTTAAAATTTACATGGGATTTCCTATGTTCCGCTCGGCGACGCACCACCCGGTATGTACGGTATATGTAGTTACTATGCTTTAAAGCAATAATGATAACAAAGCTATATAGAATGTAACTGCAAAATTCTATTTGGTCAACCTAAAAGTAAGGCAAAGCTAATATAAGTAAAAAGTTTAAGTCAGTGGCAAAAACATATATAGATTTTCAGATATAAAATGTAGACGTTCTTGTTTAAAAATATTTTTTTGTGTATCCCTCTCATATACCTAGTTATACAGGATTATCCAAATTGAGTGTCCACCATTAGTAACTTTGTTATTAGTGAAAATACAAAGTTGTTTAAATAAGCAAACTACTAGCATTTTTAACGCTGGTAAAAATGAGAAAAAAAATAATTAAAAATCGTATTTTTGAGTTTTTCAGTAAAATAGCATTTTTTTTAAATGAAAACCTTTGTATATTAGATTTTTTCTGTTAAAACGGCAAACTTTAAACAAAAAAGTTTATAATGACTTTTCCGCTAGAATCAAATTAAATTTTTAATTATTTGCAGTATTAAAATATTAAGACGGCTATGAAAACAACATGGCATTCTCGATTTGATAGCATTAAGATAAGCAAAGACAAATTGCTAAACTGGACATCCTTGTAACTAGGAGGCTTTGGAAAAAAAAAATAAAATCAAATAATGTCAAGCATATGTGTGTTCGTTAAATACTTGTTTATAAACTTAGAGGATTACAAGAGGATTAGCCAAATAGATGGTAGGACCATACTTAAGACAGTTCAAGCAGTTGGAAAACGTGCTAAAAAAGGTATTGCAGAACAAGGTGGTATTATCAAGCATATTCTTAAAAAAAATTCCTATTTTATTTTGTAAGAATATAACTTGATTGAAATAAAATTTGTCGATACAATTTAATTGTTTCCGTTTGGGTGTCATAACTTCAGTAATTTGTAACCTAAAAGAAAAGTCAATATAAACTTTTTTGCTTAAAATTTAATATTCTAACTGAAAAAAATATAATATACAAAGGTTTCTATTGCAAAAAATATTATTTTACTAAAAACCTTAAAAATACGATTGTCAATTGTTTTTTTTTCTTTCTCATTTTTACCAGCGTTTAAAATGCTACTAGTTTGCTAATTTAAACAACTTTGTATTTTGACTAAGAACAATATTACCAATGGTGGATACTTAATTTAGATAACCCTGTATATATATATATATAGCTGGCAGTAGATTGTAAAACTTTGGGACTAGGTAACTAAAAAATTTTAAATTAATATTGGGGTTACCCTGAGTATAATAAGATGTCTATTGGGGTTTTTTTCTATTTCTATAAAAGTGATTAGTTGTTGCAATTATCGATGGTTTGGAGTAAATAAACAGACATATTATAAAATATTATATTCATACATTTGTAATATCCTGAGAATATAGAAGATTTGCAGAAAACCTTCTATTCTTTTCAAACCTGACTTTGATTAGGTAATTCTAAGCTTTTAATTATTTTAATATTAATTAGTCTACTTAATTATTTAAGAGAGTTATCCTACAGACTACCTCAGATGTAGAGGTATTCCATGTCGTAGCCAGGATTTTATATAAAGTGCAAAATATTGTGCCATAAAGTGTAAAATATTGTTCATATTTTGTTAGCAAGATGTGTTTCATAGTTATCCCATTTCAAATAATTATCCATTGATATCCCCAAATATCCAGTAGACCCCACCTTCCTAATATTATATCCTTCGCCGAGGTTTAGAACATCGAAATGTGGTCGATTAATGGACGTTAGTAAGGGAGCTATATAATTGGTTTTGCTTATGTTAGGAATTATTTTAAATATTTTTAGCCACTTTAATATCTTCATCACAAGTTTGTCATCTGTCATTACCTTAGCATCGCTTCATAAAAAATCTTTAACGAGTATAGCCATATCATCAGAGTATAATATAATGGTTTTGTTATTTGTTTTCACTCGTATTATTAGCTATATACAGGGTGTTTCCTAATTACGGTACAAAACTATACAGGGTGAATCGTTAGGTCGTTTTATGAAAAAAAGTTCCTATGAACGTATGTTGGGAGTTGCTTTGTTTCTGAGATACAGGGCGATGAAAGTTAAAAAAAATAACGGTATTTTAAAAATACTATAACTATCCTTAATCCGATTTGGTTAAAATTTGGTGCAGTTATTTGAAGTTATAAGACGCTTATTTAGCTGTAACTAGATTGAAATTATTAGGTCCAGTGGCGTGTCAGTGGGCACCACATGCTTATTGTTGAGAAAAAAACAAGGCCAATAATTAATTGTTTTGCAGGTTTTTATTTATTTTTGTATTTAAGAAACTAAAAATACAACTTTTTCGTATCTTATTTTATTAACTTCATATCTGGCTTTGTTAATATAAACAATTTCGACCTTAAAGTACATGAGCAAAATGTCCACCCTGCAATGCACGACTTTTTGGTCTCTTGTGTCTTGTTTACTATGATAATAAACATTCAACTTCTACGATTTTTATTATCAAATTTTTGAAATACAACAAAATAACAAATACATTGCTTCTTATGACAAATAATTGGTAAGTCCATTCAAATACCTCCTTTGTACCTACCTGCTTTGGAGATCAGCTGACAGTGATAGAATTGCTATAAGTAAAATTCAGCTGTCAATTAGCAGTGATTCATTACTCCATCATGAATAATTTTACTAACCATGAAATGACCGACATGCACTTTATTTATGGATTAGCAAATGGAAATGCGGAAGAAGCACGAAGAATTTACCAGGACAGATATCCTAACAGAGTAATTCCATGTGCAAAAACATTTAGAAAACTACATGTAAGATTATGTGAAACTGGGAGTTTTAATAAAAATATGGGTGGTGGAAGACCAGGAACTATAACAACGCCTGAACTGGAAAAAGCTATACTTGATGCGATAGAAGAAGATCCTCCCAATAGTATCAGGAAGATTGCACTGCAGCTTTAAGTCAGTTCAAAAACCGTTTGGAAAGTTCTAAAAAGAAACCTCCTGCATCCATATCACATACAGCGTGTACAAGCTCTACTGCCTCGGAATTTTCATCCAAGATTAATGTTTTGCAGGTGGTTGATTCATACGATGGCACACAATAATAATTTCCTACCAAATATTTTATTTACGGACGAGGCAAATTTTTCAAGAGATGCGATTATGAACTTCCACAATGATCATTTTTGGGCCGACAAAAATCCCCATGTTATTAGAGAAACTCATTTTCAGCAACAATTTTCGCTGAACGTTTGGATAGGAATTATTGGTGACGACCTAATTGGCCCATTTCTTTTACCGGCAAGATTAACAGATGAATCCTACATGGATTTCTTGCAACGCGATTTACCCACTTTATTAGAAGAAGTACCCCTACAAGTAAGAGTTATCATGCGGCTTATGCACGACGGGGCTCCAGCTCATTTCAGTGTTCTTGCTCGTCAGCATCTCGACGTCATCTACCCTAATTGCTGGATTGGACGTGCAGGACCTCAAAATTGGCCGGCTCGCAGTCCTGATATGAATCCCCTGGATTACTATTTATGGGGCAATCTGAAGGCTCTTGTTTATAAAACTCCTGTTCTAGATGTAAATGACTTGAGGAATCGGATAATTGTCAATTGCAATATCATAAGGGATACTCCAGGTATTTTTGAGCGTGTCAGACACTCAATGACAAATCGTTTGCAGTCGTGTATTTTATCAGAAGGTAGGCATTTTGCTCATTTACTTTAAGGTCGAAATCGTTTATCGAATTAATTGGTTTTTATTTCATGTTGTCGTTCATGGATAATTTTTAGAATGACTTAAAGATACTTTAAATTTTTAAAGCTAAATAAGCGTCTTATAACTTCAGATAACTGCACCAAATTTCAACCAAATCGGTTTAAGGATAGTTATAGTATTTTTGAAATGCCGTTATTTTTTTTGAACCTTCATCGCCCTGTATCTCAGAAACAAAGCAACTCCCGACAAACGTTCATAGGAACTTTTTTTCATAAAACGACCTAACGATTGACCCTGTATAGTTTCGTACCGTAGTTAGGAAACACCCTGTATAATACAATACCTACTACGGTACCCTGCGAAACACCGATTTGAATAGCAACGGAATCTCTCTGCCCAATCTTATCTCTCTATATTCTATTACCCAACTAACTTTAAAATATGCTCAAAGCCATCCCTCGCACCTCATAATCATTTAGGATATTTTAAAGGCACCGTATCAAACATCTTAGCAAAATCTAGGAAAATAGCTAAACAGTTGGTTCAAGATATTCGTTAGGTTTTTAGTCAGCTCCAAAATTGCATCAGTTGTACTCAGTTTCTCATAAAAACCAAATCGATTTTCTCATTGTATGTTATTCGATGTAAAAAAGTTTAGCAATCTATATTTTCGACATCTTTTAAAAATGCTTCAAAAATTATTTATGACGCTGATTGATTCCTACATTACAAAAATATTCATTACACTAGTAAGATATATCTTTACTATCTTTACTATCATTTTTTATCTCTGCTAGATTTATTGAGAAAATTGTGTATAAGTTTGTAAACTTTCTTTAGAGTCATTATTTATTTAATTTTTTAAGTAGTTGTATTTAGTTTTTCGTATTAATTTATTTAGTTTCGAATTTTTATAGTTTTTATAAATATTTTCGTTTTGACCATCATATTTTAAAAGTAATATTTTTTTTCATGGAATCTCCTTTTATTAAATTTATTATACCATTCGTTCTTTCTATTTTCTTTAAAAGTGATATATTTTTTTCGGTTAAATTATTTATGATGTTCGATACAATTTCAGAAAATTGACAGGTCGCCGGTTCCACATCTGTCGCCATGCCAATTTTTTTAGGCTTCTAATTATTTACAACTTTTTTAATATAGAAGAGGATAGCAGGCTGTTAAACCAGTGTTCATTTTATAGGTTTCTGATGTGTACTTGTTTTTCATGTTGTTTTTAATAAAAATATGATTTACACGCCATTTGGAGCTTAAACTTGCATAAGTATAAGGCTTTACCATAAATTCAAAACAGGAATTTAAAAGGGAAATATATGTATTACCATAAAAATATTTCAATAGCACTTGCAAAATAATTCTGCAAGTAATTTTCGAAATTATGCAAGTAATTCCATACTTAATACTTATTAAAGGATAGTTTAGTGGGAGGTATGCCTGATGTCTATAATTTATATTTTTTATAATAATAATTTATAAATTAATAAACACATCTCGTGAGAGATTAATTTAAAAAAAGTATTAGTAAGATTGTTAATTGTATTACAGCCTGTAGCAGCTTAAATTTTTGCTTTACACAGATCGGATAGCTAGTCTTATTATGATATTTATAGACTGAACAATTTTGAGTCAGTCGTTTCGTGTTTGGTATTATAATTGCGTTCCTATTTTGTATTGGCTTTTTATAGTTTATACAATGTTTCCTCCCTTTATTGCAATTATGACAGCCATGCTTAACCCCAGAACATTTGCAGCAAAAGTCATTAATACAAGTTTGCTTTTGTAAAAGAAGTACTTCAATATCAAAGAGTAGATATCGTTGCAAGGCAGATAAATGCTTTGGCGATTGCCTCCGCAAAGTATTCAAAATTTCAAACTTTTTGTGAAATTTTATATTTATAGTGACCTAGAATTAATTATATTCACGCCTTGCTCTCATGATCACACTGTAGTACATCATCCGCTGGAACGGCGCACGAACCGGTATCAAAGCCAAAAATCGATAACTCCCCTCTAATACCCACACACTACGCCGGCAACCCTCAGTTTTTATTTTTGTGCGCTTGAATACGGTCGTATCGTCCGGTTCCCGGTTCTATTTGTTCGTAATAAGTGAAAATGCCTAATTGACGCCATCGTCATATTTCTTCATCATCCTCAGACAGTGAGTCCTCCGACAGCTTTTGTCAGAAACGCAGAATTAGAAGATTAAAAAGGAAAATACATGAATTGGAAAAGGAAAATATATCTCCGAGCGCCATAAAAAACAGTAAACGTGGTCGCCGCGGCTCACCCTCGAGTTCGACCCCTTTTTCTACCTGCTCGAGGCAAGGAAATTCTAAAAATAGAAAGGATCGAGGACGAGGTCGGTCTCGTGACTGGGTGTCTTTATCACAAACTTGCTCCGATTCCGAAGCGGAAAAACCCAGCTTGCCCAACGAATTGGCGAAGGAATCGGTAAAGAAATTTCGACGCTTGAGAAGAGTGATATCTGACACTTCATCAGAGGATGAACGTAAATGGCTACTCTTAAATAAGGGAGGCATTTCTTATATCCCTAGCAATTTTGATTAAAATTTACTAGAAGATCATGAATATGATACTGCACAATCATGACCATGATTGCTGCTAAAATGCTGTATTATTCACCTTATTTTGGTTTTTCAGATTCTCCTGCAGAGGGTACCTCGACGAAGGTTTTTAATGAAAAAATTCCTTAATATTTTAAGAATGGATAAGGAAAAGGATTGTTTTTCCGCCCCAATTCAAGCAGACGTAGCACAGCAATGGGAGCTTTTGTTAAGGAAAGGTCTTAATAAAGTTAACAGACAAAATATTTTGAATAAATATAAAATTCCTAGGAACTGTACTGCTGCCATTCCTCCTAAATTAAACCCGGAAGTTAAAGCAGCTGTGAATGACACGGCGTTAAAACGTGATCTTAGGTTGGAAAAGATTCAATCCCAGATGGGATTTGGCTTAGCTGCTCTTTCCAAGGCTATTACTTTTCTCATGTCAGTGGAAGGTGAAATGAATGTAGAGGCCATAGAGGCAATTTGTGATGGGGCTAAACTTTTAGCTGATATTCACCATGACCAGTCTGTTTCTAGGCAGAATGTAATCTGTACATCTTTAGACAACCATTTGAAATCAGTTATGGAAGATGTTGAACTAGATGGATAGTTGTTTGGTGCTAGTTTAAGTGACCGGAAAAAGAACTCGAAACAGATTAAAAAATCCGGACAGGAATTGAAGGCGAAGTCTTCTTCATTTAAAAGGCCTATTAGAATGGATACAAAAAACAATGGATAAAAATCACTCAAGATCCAGTAATATTATCATGGGTCGAGGGTTATAAGTTACCTTTTAGTAAACCAGTCAGACAAGAGATGTCTTATTGTTCGAATAAAAGCTGGTCTGCTTCAGATAGACAACATATTCGACTAGAATTATTTAGGCTGCTAAAAATCGAAGTTATTAGAAAGCGTAAGCCTTGTAAAGGCCAGTTTCTATCCAGAATTTTTCTAAACTCTAAACACAATGATAAAAAACGTTTAATTTTAAATTTAAAAAATTTAAATAGCTTTCTGATGACTCAGCATTTTAAAATGGAAGATCGCAGATGTGTGCAAAAATGTTTGTATCCCAATTCATATATGGCATCTATAGATTTAATAGACGCATACCATCTCATAAAAGTAGCGAAATGCCGTAGAAAGTATTTAAGGTATAAATTTGAAAATCATATTTATGAGTATACATGTTTACCTTTTGGTCTTTGTAGTGCTCCTATGGCTTTTACAAAGCTGTTAAAACCCGTACTCCATTTATCAAGATCAAAAAATCTCTAGTCAGAAAATAGATCAAAAAATCAGTAGTCTAATTAGATGATTTTTTACTAATTGGTGATTCATACGATGACTGTTTATGTAATGTTAAAACGTCTCGACAAGTATTGGAAAAATTGGGGTTTATAGTGAATATCGAAAAGTCTCGTTTTACACCTAGTAAATCATATAGATTTTTTGGGTTTTGTATATAATACCTCTAAAATGACCATTGAAATTCCTTTAGATAAACGCCAAGAATTGCTTAATTGAATCAATAAGATTTTGGATATTAAAAGTTGTTCTATTCAATACTTTTCTAGATTTGTAGGCAAAATAGTTGCAGCCTCTCCAGCACTTAAATATGGGAAAATGTACTACAAAAATTTTGAGCGTGCAAAGTATTTAACCTTGGAAAAATCCGAAGGGTCATATAAGAGTAAAATGCAAATTCCTAAGTTCATTCTAAATGGCCTGATGTGGTGGAAATCTAATGTTCTTTCTGCTAGCAACTCTATTAAACCTGTCCAAAATTATGTAATGGAAATATATTCAGATGCTTCTCAAAAAGGGTGGGGAGCATATTGTGAAGGTAAAAGAGCCAATGGCCAGTAATTTAAAGTTTTTCCTAAGTTTTGTAAAAACTTAGGAATTTCGTCGCTTGATCTTTTCGCTAGTAAACTTGGCATTGGGATCCTGATGCTTTAACATATGACGCGTTCTATTTTATTAAATTCTATTTTACCAATAACACCAGTGTATATTCTAACTGTACAAAACTTATCTTAATGTTCTTATCTGAAATATTCCGAGAAGGAGCAGCACACGGCTCTCTAAATTGTGCCAGGTCCGCTCTATCCTTAATTATATCATCAGAAATAGACTCAGACCCTGAGATTAAGAGGTTTTTTAAAGGTGTTCAAAATTTGAGACCAGGCAAATCAAGATATAACTGGACTTGGAATCCATCTGTTGTGCTAACGTACGCGTACTTAAGAAGCCTCTATCCAAACAAAAGTTTAACTCTACAGAACCTCACATTTAAACTTTCTACCTTATTAGCCCTAATTACTGCCCATCGGGTGCAAACATTTTCCTTGATTGAACTGGAAAATATTCATAAAAATCAATCAGGTTTTCAAATTTTAATTAAAGACCGAATTAAAACTAGCGGTAGGAATAAGTTACAACCAGTTTTACGTATTCCATATTATTTAAAAGATTTAAATATATGCGCCGCTACCACCTTGGATGATTATTTAGAAAAAACTTCTGTTCTAAGAGGGAATGTGTCAAAACTATTTATAACCTTTAAAAGACCGTACAGAGCGGCCAAAAGTCAGTCTATCAGTCGTTGGATTAAGGTCACTCTTACAAAAAGCGGAATTAACACCGAAATATTTTCGGCACATAGTACTAGACATTCTGCTACGTCGCTAGCGAAAAGTAAAGGGTTGAGTTTAGACTTAAAAATACTGCAGGTTGGACTTCGGAATCAAATTCTTTTGCTAACTTTTACAACTTACCTGTTGTAAATAAAGAGGATTTTGCCCTTTCAGTCCTAGAAAGCAATGATCGCTAGGCTGCTTGTATACCTAGTATATTTACATACATAGTTCGATTTTGTATAATAATTACTTAGGATTTATATATATATATGTATATATATATAAATATATATATATATATATATATATATATATATATATATTTATATATATATACTGTTATTATAGGTTAAAGACCCTTGTCTTTTTTTTCTAATTTATAAGCTATTTACTAATATTTTGTTAATCTGTTTCGATATTTTTTGAGGAAGTAATATAATATGTTTTCAACTCTTGTGTATAGAACTATTTATCCCTATGGCAGCATAAGTATATAGATAATAAAAAAGAGAGATCTCAAATCGCTCTAAACATCTACAATATGATCATGAGAGCAAGGCGTGAATATAATTATAAGATTAAACGAACTTACCTAAGTGAAGTTCAATCTTAATTATGTTCACGCCTTGCTTGAGTGATCACATCCCGCCTCACCCAAATTATGTTACACTCGTGATATCCTCGCAACCCTTGTAATCACCGATTTGAGATAAAACCTCAAAGAAAAACTGAGGGTTGCCGGCGTAGTGTGTGGGTATTAGCGGGGGGTTATCGATTTTTGGCTTTGATACCGGTTCGTGCGCCGTTCCAGCGGATTAGGTACTACAGTGTGATCACTCAAGCAAGGCGTGAACATAATTAAGATTGAACTTCACTTAGGTAAGTTCGTTTAATCTTATAATTAAAGTCTAAACCAGGTTCATACAGTGATATGTAAGTTTAATTTTAATAAGTAGATATGGCTAATCGTTTAACCGTTTATTGGCAAAATTTGAATACCAAAATAAGGTATTTAGTAGTCGGCCCCGAGTATCTAATGTTAGAACTTTTTAAAACCAGGTTTTTGATCAACTTCAGTCTCCTTTTTTTACGATATACAAAGTCTTTTAGATGTACCGAAGCAATTTCTAATTTATGATTCATCGCCTAAAAGAAAATCAGAGAGAGAGTGTATACAAAGAGGTGCTAAATTTCATATCGATCAAAATAAATGTATGGTTTTGAAAAATTCCGATTTGTCTGAATATCATCGTTTGGGAAAGAAATATAAAAATGCCTCATTATCACATTTTTACATCGATAGAGGCAAGACAAAATATTTTTACGAAAAAGAAATTAAAAAACTCAAAATTTTTGATTATCGAAGTTCTTACGGTTGCGGATGGTAATCTATATTTTGAAGTGCGTGAAATTATAGAAAGTGCTTGTTGGACTCAAAGCGGTTTTCTTTATATTTCTAACAATAACAAATAAGTTTACATTAAGTCGAAACATCATGGATTAATCTTTAAAGTAAAATATCTGAAGCCAATATCTAGTGTAGTTTTTCGATTATCAACGTTACATTATAAGTTCTTTTATTATAAACTATAAGTTTCGATGCAACTCTTATACTTCTGTATAAACAGTTTAAGAGGCCGATTAATAATTTTTAGAGCTTCATATTTTATTGTCTCTTTTTTAAGGAATCAATATGCTTCCATATATATTATATAACTAAATAAATAATGCCTTTTATTTTTAATATCAAATATATACAGAGCTATACAAAAAACTTTGCGTACAATATTACCGCAGTCTAGCTTTAATAGCTACTCTACTGAAAACTTTGTAGTGATATCTTTATATGATATTTTGTTACAGTAGTTGCGTCAGTTTGACAAAAATTTGCACAAATCAGTATAATGTTTTTTTTACAAATAAAAATATACAGACATGCTGCTGTATACGAATATCGGAACGTAAAAGGTAAAGCAGCAGTGGTTGAATACTGCCACTGGTATTCAAATCAAAATACCTGATCGACGACTATTTATGAGAGTTTTTTGGCTGTTAGCCGACACCTCAAGTTGGCTTAAGCCATAGTTTGTGCCGGCCCTTATTTTTGAGCTTTCTTTTAATTAAGGAAGGGTCAAACACAGGCAAGCTTATTGGCTGCTCTATTCCTGCAGTATTTGATCTACTCTATTTAAGATCTATTCGTTCAGCTTTTTATTCTGCCATCGATATATGCTGCTTATTTGAAATGTACTGAACTCACCTTATACTGAGGCGGACTTTGAGTTACCTGGACGTACAAAAGGGGCAAATCGAGTAATACCAAGTAAGTTTCAAACCACCAAGAAAAGAAGGTAAAAATTTTTCAAGGAATAAGCGAACAACTTGAATTTGTGTCCATATGTTTCTTCTTAACCAATCATCTGGAGAATTTTTATTTTATGCATTACATAAACAGTATTTTGATAAGTAGTTAACGAAATGCAAATTAATAAAAATGATAACTATTGCTAACAGACAATATTTTTCAAGAAAAAGCATCTCAAACCAAAGTGGAAAACACAATTTTATTTATTAAGTTTTTTTAACCTACATTCGGATGGGGTGGGTTGTTGGTTAGAACAAAAGCACGCCACGTAATTAAAATACCATAGAATCAACAACGAAAGTATTTCAACTTAATTCTCTTATTTCTTGAGATCCAATCATAATCACGAACAATCCACTCCCAAGTTGCATGAAACTTTTCAGCTGGTCAGTAAATCTTAATATCTGTTACTTATAATTTTATAAAAAAGAAAGAAAATAACAATTACAATAAAAAAATGGTTAAACCCTTTGATTTCCCTATACAAGCCTTGTTATTTTATTTTTATTTTATTTACAACACAAAAAGAGATTACAAAATCCAATTAACTAGTGGGAAAAAACACAATAATAAATAATATAAAATAATGATAGTCACACTCTGTATGTATTATAAGGATAAAATGATGAAAGAAACCTTGTTTAAAATATCATATTACATATTTTTGTTATAATTAAAAATCAGAAAAAAAAGTGTAATGGAATATTAAAAATTTTAGCTAGAGTGTGCTGTTACAACACTTAACCTGTTAAAAAGAATTATCAATATGGGACGTAAAGAACATAACTTAAATATAGGTATGAGGTTAAGCTTGTTTTAAATAATTACAACAACAGAAATAATGTGTCTTTTCAAGAAGGATAGATTCAAATTTGCTATAGTCATTTTTACATTTTATTGGTTTTTTAATAATTTTATATCAATATATTAAATTTAATTTTAATAAGTAAAGATTTATGTTGTATCTCAGTACATTAATTGGTTTTATAATTTACATTTAAATATAATAATTCATAACTAATATGTCGCTACATAAATTTTATAGAGATTGTAACAATTAAAAATATAGTTCATATGTGTACAAATATAAATAGAGTCTATTATAACAATAATAAAACACGTTGTTTGGTATGTGCCAGTTTGCTTATTTTAAACAATTAAAAGCCCAAATAGCCAACCGAAAAATATATAGGGCTTCGCATTTTAGAAAAAAAAGTTTACTTAAGATAGTATTATAAAATATGAATAACTTCAAAAATATGAATAAATAATATTCCTGTAGTAAGATTGCAACATTTTTTGATATTTTTAAACCTACTTTCATAATACAAAATATTTTCAATTTTAATTTAAATGCAATGCGTCGCAATTTTAAAATCGATATTTTTGCCTATCGATGTAAGTAAACCATATCTAAATAAAATATAAAGTTGCACCTCAATTCAATCATATGTATGAAGCTTGTCTAGTGAAAATAGGAATCGTATATATAGTATCTTTTATCAAAATTGACAGGAGCTGACAGAAATAATGTTGTTGACATTGACTGATATCGTTTGTCATATCATTTGAGATTGTTTTCCATTTCAATGTATGCTGGAAGCGTGGGTTGGGATTGTTTTAAAACTGCTATTTTAAATCATTTACTTTTTTTTCTAGAAAGTTATTTATCAATATCGGAAGTAATGTTTTAATTGATTTGCAGCAATTCCAGCTGTCCGGTAAGAACATTTGATTTTATTTATTACTTTTATCTTTTTGTTTTGTCAATTTTTAGTCTATATTACTTCCGGTACTGAAAAAGAACTTTTAGATATTAATACTTAGATGTCGTTAGTCTCAAGTATTATCCGAAAATGATACCTAATTGCCTGCTAGCTGAACTATATACTTTATAAAATGTTCGTTTTTTTTAATGTCACACAGTTAAACTTTATTCAACGGTTTGACACTAGCATCTGCACTGCAGAAATTTGAATTTAATGGTCTTTTAATTGCTTATATAGTTGTATTTTACTTATAAATATTTAGTGCAACAAATACGATATATAATCCAAAAAAAAACCACCGAAAGTGGGTTGACTCTTTTAATCACCCCTTATTTGAATTATACGCGTTATTCCTGAACAGTCAGTCTTTCCTTTTTGAGAAACAAATTAGAAAACTAGACAAACATAATATAACGATCACAGAAGTAAAAAAGACTAATTAAAAATCCTCAAAGCATCCAATCACAGCGAAGCCAATCAATATTTCTGGGTATTCAAACGAAAAAGCCATATGATGCACTAAAAAGAGAGGAAATAGATTTAAACATGATAAAACTATTTGTCAATTAAATTAAGGATTACAACAAACGGCCCCAGACTATTTAAAACAGTGAAGTGAACCTCTGGAAAAATTTAATATATTCTCTTGGATGATTCTTAAAAAAATACCCCAATGGGAAATCGTTTAAAAAGCAATGGCTTATATGCAAGATAGGAGTATAAATATAGAAAATTCGATCTTTGAGGAAGTATCGTATCTTTAAGAATTCTTAAAAAAAAACATAAATATGATGATATTTGGACAGCAAAAAATGCATGTTAAATGGTTAAATTTTTTTCATTTATTTATTTATTTATTTATTTATTTATTTATTTAAGTACAAGGCTCTCCTACAGATAGACTAAGCAATCCAATAACAGGAAAGCACAAAGTATCTTATGAATTTAAATGCAAGTAAGCGCTTTGCCAAACATTACATTTTCACCAAACCTAACAAATGCACCAAGCAATATAAACCAAACTAACTTATTTAATAGTAACTCTTATAAACAATAAAAAAGCATATATACATATGAATAATGACAATAGGGAAAAAAAGGACAATATTTATTTACGAAATTAGGTAGAATTTTTTAAGTATCGCTTAAATGAAGCCATACTAGAGAAAAATATATCATCATTCAAATTAGTTTCTTGAAAATTATTAAAACTACGGGCGCATCTGAACAATGGAGAGTTAGACAAATAGTTTGAAGAATATCTTGAGATGCTAAAGGTCGATCTATTACGCAAAATATAAGGATTAACGTTGATATGTAAATTTTCCAGACAGAAAGGGCAGTCTATTAAATTATTAATAATTTTATAAATCAATATTAAATATAAATTGTTTCTACGACTCTCTAAGGGCTTCATACCATAAAATTTTAAGTTATCATAGTAAGTAAAAAAATGTCTCTGTCTATTAAAGCGAAAATTTACTATATTTACAAACTTTCGTTGAACTCTTTCAATTTGGTCAATATATTTGTGATACATCGGATTCCAAGCCACTGTCGCATATTCTATAGTAGGTTTAACGAACGCATTATATAATAATATTAATGATGATTGATTACTAAAACCCTTTGTAATTAGAGTTATAAAACCTAGATTTTTTAGAGCTTTCTGAACAATGTTTTCTATATGAACGTCGAAGAGCAGTCTGGAATCCAACGTCACACCTAAATCCTTTATAAACTCCACATACTTCAGGATAGTGCCCCCGAGATAGACATCACATTTGTTTTGTGTCTGAGATAGTTTTCTGCTAAAAAGTATAGAATGACATTTTTCTGGATTAATAAATAATTTATTTAAGGTACAGTACCTTTCAAAATTTGCAAGATCAGATTGCAGGGCACGAAAATCTAATACCTTCTTGATTGTTGTAAAGATTTTTAGGTCATCTGCATATGCAAGATATCTACAGGTAGAGAAACATTGACCAATGTCATTTAAAAAAATTGAGAACAAAATCGGTCCCAAATGAGAACCTTGCGGTACTCCTGAAGTTACGGTTGTACAAGAAGACTTTACTCCATTTACGACAACGTACTGAGAGCGATTTGTTAGATAACTTTTAATGAGTTTGAGCAGGGCCCCGTGCACACCGAAATTCTCCAACTTCACGAAAAGTGTAGGATGATGTACCTTATCAAAAGCCTTGGAAAAGTCAGTGTACATGGCACAAGTTTCCAGACCACTATCCATACTTTCGTTTATACTCTGAATAAATGGTATTAAGTTGGTTATTACCGATCTTTTTTGGAAAAAGCCATGTTGGTTAACATCAATAGCTTCTTTGACCTTAAAGAATAATTGTTTTAACAACAAAGATTCAAAAAGTTTACCAAAGTGACTAAGTAGGGAAATAGGCCTGTAATTCCGTACATAAGTTTTTTCTCCAGATTTAAATACTGGCACAATTTGAGCTGTTTTCCAAATATTAGGAAAAATGCGGCTGGATAAAGATTGATTATACAAAATATGCAAAGGCTCGCACAAGCTAGGACAAGACTTCAAAAAAAATGAAGGAAAACCGTCTGGACCAGGTCCCTTTTTAGGATCCATAGATATAAGTGCGGATTTAATGTCATTTATATCAATATTGTTAACTACAAAACATTCTTGACATTGACTAGGCTCAATTAAAGTTGGTGTATCAGAAGGTTCAAATACTCCACTAAAATACTTAGAAAAGAGTTCACTAATGTCAACACAATTTGAAGCTTCCTGATCATTAAATTTCATTTTTATTGGTAAGCTTTTAGTGTTTTTTTTGTTGTGAAAAAATGACCAGAAATATTTAACGTCTTTGACAATGTTTATTTCTGTTTTATAAATATAATCTTTGTAATCATTGCGTATATTAATCTTTACTGTTTTGCGTAAATTTGAAAAGTTGTCGTAATCAGATTGTCTTCGGTACAGTTTCCACATTTTATGTGCCTTTTGTTTATTTTTAATTAGATAGATTGTGTGTTTGGAAAACCATAGAGGGTATTGTCCCTTATTGATCTTAATTCTAGGGATGTGGTTAATAACAATCTTATCTAAAACAGTATAAAAACATGCAATGTTAATATTTACATCTTTAGATAAAAATAATTTGTCCCAATGAGTAGAATTAATAATTTCATTGATAGTGTCGTAATTGGCATTATTAAATTTTAACTTGGTATATGAATTACTAATAATGTTTTTCTCCGATATTAAATTAACATTTATATCCAAAGACATGTGATGGCTATCTTCAGGCACAAATGGATCCATACTTTTATTTACAATAACTTTTGTAGAATTAGAAATAATAAGATCCAGAATTTTATCACGAGCATTGAAGACGTGATTAAATTGCTTTAGATTATTAAAGTAAAAAGTATCAGAAAATGCTTTGCTGCAAGGATCAGTGGCGTTGATAGGCAATAAATCCTTAACATTCAGTTTTTGTGACCATATTAAATTAGGTAGATTAAAGTCACCCATTATTAAAAAATAACTATTAATATTAGTGCTTATAATATTTTCTAGTTTAGACAAAAAGTTTAGATAGTTATTTACTGCCGCATGAGGTGGAATATAAACAGTGCATAAAAATAATTTTCTGCCCCCCTCTATAGTAACGCTCACCCATATGTCTTCGATTATTGTGTTATAATTACACCACTTAGAGACAAGTTCCGTGTGGTATACGTCACGAATCGCCAATAAGACACCGCCACCATCACTTTTGCCACTAATGTTAGCGTTCCTATCAAGTCTAAAAACATTATAGTTGTCAGGAAACAGCTCCGAGTCCAGAACGTTGGGATTTAACCAAGACTCGGTTATTGAGATACAGTCGTATAGACAGGTGCAGGCAGACTGATAAAAGTCTACTGTCTTTGTCCTAAGGCCTCTGGTGTTTTGGTAGTAAATAAAAAATTGCTGAGACGAAGTCATTAAAAAAAAGAAAAGTTGTAAGTTGGCACAAGAAATTACAAAAGTACTAATTAGAAGATATGGTTTATAGTGATGCTAGCAAGGAAGACAGAGTGTGCTCATTAATAATATTAATGGCTTTGCTATTCTCGTCCCTCTTTATGAAAACTTTCATTTCTTTCACCCAACAAAATTTGAAGTTAGAATTTTTACAAAATTCCCTAGCTTTCTTGTGAAGTTGCTTATAGTAGGGTGAAAGGTGTTCGTTAACAAATATTTTTGAGCCATGTTTAAATCCTAAGTCTGTTGCCTTTAACCCGTGATTTCTTTCAATTTCAAAAGATTCATGAAATCAACATTATCGAAAGAACGGGAAAGATACATTTAATTTATCAATATTTATCCTCTATTTTTGCATACAACACTAACGTTGAAATAGTCTCTTCTCTAATTGTTTCCCATTGGACAAAAGAGAGCAATTGCCTTTCTGTTGATACTGTTAAAAGTATTATGCTATGTAAAATAAATTATAAGCTTACATATACTGATTTCTATAAATATGTAAGAGGGTAAACAAATTTAATAAACCAAGTAAGAACATTAAAAAAATATGACTGATTTCTTAAAGAAAATTAGTTTAACTGACTAAAATAGTTAAATTATAAAATTGAAAAAAGTTAGTTTTTCAATAAATCAAATTCATGTAATTAAAGGGTTTTTCAAATAAGGCGGGCCGATGTTGACTGTTTGTGGCGGCCATGTTGTTTTGGTGGCATCTGTCAAATCTGTTTTTTATTATTCAGTTACTGATGCCAAATCATCATGACAAGTTACACGATTGAGCAGCACGTCCAAATGATAAAAGTTTATTATCAAAACGAGTGTTCATTAGTGCAAACATTGCGTGCCTTGCGTCCAGTAAACGGTAGGCGCGGTGGCCCTTCAAAGTCAACTCTTCAAAGTTTGGTGGCCAAATTTACGATGACTGGTTCGCTAAACAATCAACCAACTCCCATACGTCAAAGGAACGCCAGATCAGTCCAGAACATCGC
Source organism: Anthonomus grandis grandis (assembly GCF_022605725.1). Taxonomy (NCBI): domain Eukaryota; kingdom Metazoa; phylum Arthropoda; class Insecta; order Coleoptera; family Curculionidae; genus Anthonomus; species Anthonomus grandis. The sequence goes on from NC_065548.1 coordinate 38,923,608, forward strand.
CGCTGTCCGTGAAAGTGTTTAGGAGAACCCGAGGCAGTCGATTCCTCGCCGTGCACAAGAACTTGGCCTTTCGCAGACTTCAACTTGGCGAATTTTGCGTCGGGACTTGGGCCTGCACCCATAGAAGATCCAACTGACCCAGGAGCTTAAAGTTAATGACCATAGAGAACGCCGTTTGTTCGCTGACTGGGCTTCAGAATGTTTGGAAGTTGACCCTAATTTTGGCCGAAAAATCATCTTTAGTGACGAGGCACATTTTTGGATGAATGGCTTCGTTAACAAACAAAATTGGCGTATATGGGACGACACCAACCCATGCGAGATTCACCAGGTGGAAATGCATCCACAAAAAGTTACGGTTTGGTGCGGATTTTGGGCCGGCGGCGTCATTGGTCCGTACTTCCTTCAAAACAATGTCGGTGAGGCCATCACTGTCAACGGGGAGCGGTACCGATCAATGATAACCAATTTCTTTTGGCCCGAATTGAACATTATGGACATAGACGACATGTGGTTCCAGCAGGACGGCGCTACGTGCCACACAGCGGACGACACGATGGACATTCTGCGTCAACGATTTGAGGGCAGGGTTATCTCTCGCAGAGGTGACGTAAATTGGCCACCAAGGTCTTGCGATTTGACCCCGCTAGACTTTTTATTGTGGGGTTTTCTAAAGTCCCAGGTCTATGCCAATAAGCCGCAATCCACCGATGCCCTGAAAGTCAACATAACCCAGGCCATCGCTCAAATTCAGCCGGATCTATGCAGCAGAGTAATTGAAAATTGGACCACTCGAATCCAAGCCACCGTGAGAAGCCGCGGCGGACATTTGAATGATGTCATATTCCATACATAATGGCATAAGTTGGCCTTTCAAATAAAAAAATAATTTTGTTAATATCTCAAATACAGCTTGTTTTATTCCATTTCAACATCGACCCGCCCTTATTGGAAAACCCTTTAGTATTTCATTTATGTTATGTATGTATAATACTAATATAATAGGTCGGTATGATAAAATGGTAGATCTAGACTTGTGATACCATCTGAGTTTATAGTGTTAATTATGCGTGCTGATCTTCATCACGACAATTATGGCACCCCTACTGTAAAACGAATGTTTAATGAAACTTGCTCAATGAAAAAATCTGATTTCTTTACAGAACAAAAACTAAATGAAGTTAAACAGGCTTAAAATCAAATTTGTCAGAACTAACAAGAGTTGAAATCGTAAAAAGTCACTAGTGACCATAAGAAGGAATAACTCAACTTAAATATACACTTGATAAAGAAGCACCATTTAAAGCCCTCGATTTAAAAAGAAGAAAGAGAAGAGTTATGGTTCGCATAATTAAATTTGATGACTTTTCCTCCATTATACAGCTTTTTCATCAACCCAAAGACAAAAAAGGATAATTTGTGTATGTTGGACCTGCTAGACAAAGATTGTCTTGCTTTTCATAAAAATTAATTTTTTAATAAAATAAACTATTAATTCATTATTAAACCATATATATTTTAAATCTTTAAAACATCCTGAAAAATGAAAAAATCTATTTTACTTATTTTCTACGACTATTACGAAATAGGTACATTTCGATATAGTTTTTGGTAAAGAAATGGCTTCATTTCGCAACAAGTGCGGGAAAGTTTATTCTCGCATTTGCTGCGAAAAAGTCATACTTCAAATCTTGAATTAAGATGACTACTGACTGAGATTTAAAAACATAACCCTTATTAATTTTTCCCGTTGTCACTTTAACACCGAAAATGAAAAAAATATTCTTATAAGATTGTTGATTTGTTTTATGATAAAAGTGTTCTCCAAAATCGATTTTTACTTTTATTTTTTGTTCAATTTCTCTCTTTTGGCCGTCTTGTACATACCTGTGTGTATTTCAGCACTTTTTGCTCATTGCTTTCTTCTAAATTTATATAAACCATATTTAACATAACAACCACAATACATAATTAATAGCACATACATATGAGTGTAAAAGATGGGGGGGGGGAAGGGGCAAGCTCCCCTAAATGGATAACAGCTGAATATCTAAGGGGGATACAGGACCATTCCTGGTGATGATTGAAAGCAAAGAGAAAGAGGGAAACATACAGAATATTTACCCTATAAGATTAGGAAGAGAATTAAAAAAAGCCAATATTCAAGGTTCTTCAGAATTTCAAGGAAAGGAAAATATAGACTTGGCATCGAATTCAACACCACTCAGTAAGCAAACAGCTTCATGGCCCAAGATGAATTCTTTAGCAAGCATAAGATAATAGCATTTATAACATTAAGCTTAGTTACATGCAAAGGAGTTATAAGACGATTACCCACGGAGGTCACAGAAGGAGAACTTATAGAATCAGTATCTACAAACCTGCTCAAAAGATGCTCACTATCAATTCTAGGTGCGAGAAGGCTCAATAGAAGATCAGAAAAAGAAGGCCAAGTGGAATATGTACCCAGCCAAACAATGGTTCTCACCTTTACAGGTAAAAAACTCCCAATAGAGGTGGATATTGACTACTACAGAGCGAAGGTTATTGTATATGTTGCTCCAGTACTTATATGCAGAAACTGCTTAAAATATGGGCATGTTAAAAACACATGTCGCAGTAAGAAAAGATGCGGAAAATGCTTGTTAGACCATAACGAGGAAGATTGTACCGAAGTAAAGGACTGCTTATACTGCCACAAGGACCACTTACCAACTAATAGAATATACCCCGAGTACCAGAGGCAGAAGGAAAAATTCAGCAGCTGATGGCATTTGAAAACCTTTCCTATTATGAAGCAAGAATAAGGGTCCCGAAAAAATATGAAACCACTGCCCCAACCGAGAAGACAACAAATAGTGTGGATAAAGTAACCTACACTAGTAACCCAATCAAATCTTATCAACGCAAAACGTTTCATTAATGATGGCAAAACAGCAATATGGAAAAAGTGAGAAAGCCATACCACCAACTGGCCAATGGGAAAAAAGGCAGAATATGCAAAAATGGAACCAAAACCACTAAAAAAACCCTGGTTCTCTGATATTCCCTACATTAAAAGAAAATGCCCAATGCCCACAGGCAGGGCGGCCGTTAAAAGACGCGAATCCATTGAAGCCGAAGAAGAAGAAGAAGAAGAAGAACTTTAACACCGTTATGTCATTTTAAGCCATGTCATACTTCGAATTGACTAAACACAAATCTACACGATTCCGCGATCACGGAGCTTTATAGTAAGACGAATACATTCAACCAATTAAAGCTCCAACGGAACCGTAATTCCGTGTGCATCTAAACCCAACCTAGAAACGTTGACATCCTAACCTATCTTCAACTTTGTATTTGTGTAATATTTTTATGCATTTTGACATCCAAACATTTCATTAGTTATTCCTATAGCTTTATTTCTTTTTAGTGACTGATACTGATAGCACAAGCGATTTTGATTTTACTGCTACTCCCCCGGAAATTTTAGAATTAGCGAAGGCGACTGCTGGCAATTTGTTGCCTGAAACTATTTTAGTCAGTTAGCTAAGTCTAAAAAAGCTTCAACACTATGGAAAGTGTATTCAATAATTAGAACAACATTTAACATTAAACACAATACAGATATAGCAAAATATTACAGGCTACGAGCATTTTTGAAAAAACAATCTGATGGTTATCGAGAAAAAAAATCAAAGATATTAACTGGAGAAGAAGTCACCCATTTTATAAATAATGCTCCAGATCATATTTATCTTGCTACAAAGGTCTTTAAAAGGATCTTTAAAATACCATAAACATGTATATATTGTACTAATTTTTTAGGTTGATGTGATGTGATGTGATATTAGGAATTATGGGAGCTTGTCGAAGACAGGAGCTTTACTTAATGAAAGTTCGGGATATTGAAAACTTGGGGTCCGCTTTAATAATAAATGTTCCCAATACAAAAACTAAAGTGCCTAGACAATTTAGAATCACTGGAAAGTTTTATACTAAAACTTTCTTAGCTTAAAATAAAATGCTTATTTAAAAAATATTTATTTCTACGGCCACCAGATATTGCGACAAATAGTATCTTCATTAAGTTTCAAAATGGACGCTGCACCAAGCAAGTGATTGGAATAAACAAACTAGGAAATAGGCCTAAACAAGTGGCACAATTTTTGAACTTACCCAACCCTGGATTATACACGAGTCATTGTTTTCGAAGAACATCTGCAACAATGCTTGTGGATTCTGGGGCGAATATAGAAACATTAAGAAGACACAGAGGGTTATAACGTAACAACGTTATAACGTAAAACTGCCTACCTAAAAACTAAGAAAAATTGACATATATGATTTTGCGGTTCCATAGAATTAATACCCTATAAACTTTTTAAGACTCAAACCAAAAGAAACTAGGAAAACAACTTCCGAACAAATAAAAGACTCTGTATATACAATAACTTTATAAAATAAAACTTTCTTTGAAGCTAAAAATTTTAGATTTTAACACTGTAAATTCTGACAAAAAAAAACAATCCATATCGTTATAGGTTATCAATCTTAATTTTAATTTTTCCTTATAAATCGATAGTAATGTTGGGTATCTTATATGGAGCAAAATTAGATTTAGGTAAAATCTATATCAACGTGATAAATGCATACTTATTATACCCGGATATTGAAAAGAAGAAAGAGCTGAGAGGGCGAGAGATAAGATCTTAGCTTCTGAGTATATGCACAACATTATTATACTATTATACTTCAAGTAAATAATTGTTATTAAGAATTATTGAACTTCGATTAAATTAAATAGAACGAAAGGTATCGTTAAAGGTTTAGGTTCTACATTTTTTAAATACATCTATTTTAACTTCTTTTTAAGAATTGAGCATATGAGACAGTATTTTCCAATATTAATATTTATTTAAATAGTGAATTTTTAAACCTGTATAAGCAATAGTTATCGAGAAAGAATAAATGTAGTACATTAATTACAAATAATATATTATCAGGATATTTATCTATATTTATAAATATCCTTATAAATATGCTATTAAAAATATAAATCTGATACCTTTTATAAATCTAATTATGGAATTTTGTTATATTACATTAAAAAAATATTACCAATGCTTTCTGTTTAGAATTCTATAGAGAAATATCCTATAAAACCGAATCGATCATTAATTGAATCCCTAACGTATTTCTCTTGTATGGGTTTCAAAGGCGAGCAAAATAAATTGGTTTTCTCGATATAATAAATAGGTTGGTAAATAAGTGAAACATAGAGTTTTTGTTATAAGATCCCATTAAAAAATACAATACTTTAATTATTAGATCATTATTACCGTACTATATTAGCTACCAGATTTGTTTTGGAATAATAAAAATGTATAAGAAATAGGCATATTTAAATTAAAATCCAGTCCATGTTTTCTCCTGCGACAAAAACTTTTATTCACCAGTTAGGTAAATCTGCCGCATTTTAATTTGTTTCCAGCACTGCAGTAAAAGCTGATTTTGGTTTTATTTGAGAAAAAAGAGATTTTGCTAGCAAAACCAACTTTCTGTTAATTTGAGATTTAATAATAAATAGTCAATGTACGTGCCTTAAAAATTTGTAAGCTTTTTATTCTTCGAATAAGAAAAAATATTTATTCTTTTCTACTTTATAACACACATAATATTAAAATATGGTTCTTTAAACTAATAAAAATAAAGGTAAACTATTTAAAACAATCAAATACACTTTTAAGTTAATTAGGCCTAAAATTACATTGATATTATTAATTTTAAGAAGCCTTTTTCAAAATATACAATAAATCTCTGTCCAAAATCTTGTGACCGTTTATAAGTTTCCGTGCCATATTCTTTAAGGGAGTGTTCTGAACCTAGCTTAAAAAGAGATTATCAAAATAAACCCTGAAAGGGCTTGTCTTTAATTAATTAAGAGTTAAGAGGAAATAGGCAGAAAATAAGGTAACTATGATACTTTTTCATCACGTTAATTAAATAACAGGGGTAAAAATATGAGACAAAGCTAAAAGAAAAACACGTAGCTGATTTTTTGGTTAAAATATATGAATCTTCAGCAAAAGACAAATTTTATTTTATATATATAGTTTTTGATATTTTGCTATGATGAACTATATAGTACATTAGTATGCGCGGAGATTAATTTGTAAATATAATACTAATAAAAAGCAGAGGCGCATTAATTTATAAAGGTACATTGTAAATAAAATTCAGTGATGGTTAATCTGGAGATCTCGTAAGCCACTTTATTATCCCTCTAATTTGTTATTTAATTCAACTAAATCGACGTGGCTGTGCCACTTTCCGAATACGCTTTTGTTTATATATTATTGGGGTTACACATTACCTCTGGCACGCATAGTACATGTTAATAAGTAGAGATTAGGGGAAACAATTACTATGGTTTGCACTATTTCATCCTATGAATTATTCTAGTCGTTACGTTTTTCTGGACTACCTTTAACTCTATAGCACAAACATATTCGTTTTACTTTTTTTCGTGTATCGTGTAGTTTTAGCATTAGGATAAAATAAAAAACAAGATTCGCCTGTAAATAGTAGTTTGTAATACCTGTTGCTCCCTTTTTAAATTAATATAATAATAATAATAATACATCGTTTATTTGCCCAATTTACAATCAAATATTATATCTTAACTAGATACAAAGATAATAAATATCATATGTTTTAAAACCAAAAAAACATCTTAACCATAATATAGGCAAAAAGGAGGCTAAAGGCAATTTAAAAAAGATTCGTGTTTAACCTCCTTCATTAAATAAGTTATAATTTCTTTTCTGTTTCTTTTGTTGCATCCAAAATAAATTACTAGGTATCCCCCAACAAGTGCCAAACATCCAATAAGCTTTAACATACCCAATACATACATATTTAATAAACGCGACGATCGCCAGATATACCCATTTTACCGCAATAAATATTTTTTGTATTTATGTTTAAATACGCTTGTTGATACATTTTTAAAGTCCTCCGGAATCTGGTTGTAAACTAAATAAATATTATAAGAAAATGACCGCTGATAAAACATAGTGGTATGCAAAGGCGGAGAAATTAGACCTCTATGCCGGAGATTCAAAGAATGTACGTCAGTTCTATAGCGTATTTTATTTAATAGATACGAGGGGCGGTTTAAAGTTATTACTTGGTGAAATACAGTAGCAGCATGCAGATTTCTACGATCCTCCATAGAAAGCCATTTGGTTTGTCGTAGCATGTAACTTACAGGATGTCCACGACGAATGCCGTAAATTAATCGCAAGCATGACTTTTGCACTCGCTGAATTCGACCTTTGTCGATAGAGTCTAAGCATGGACCATATACGACGTCGGCAAAATTAAAATGACTCAAAACCAGAGCGTCGCATAAAGTAATTTTTTGAGATGTTGAAAGCAGGTGTCTATGCGGAAACAGTTGTTTTAAATTATAATAAGCAGATTGAATGCACTTACTTATATGCTGTTTATACCTCATATTGGTGTTAATGTGAAGTCCCAAATTGCGGAAACAAGTAGAATGCAAAAGCTTGTTTGAGGAAGCTTCCAAAGCCATACTCTGATGCAATACTTCGCGATTTTTGCCGAAAATCAAGAAGGTAGATTTAGACGCGTTTATTTGCAGATTGTGTTTTTCTGAAAAATCTATTAAGGCTTTTAGATCATCTTTTATTTTCTTGGCAGCTATTTCTTTACTTTCAGGAAAAAAAGAAAAGTAGAGTTGCGTGTCATCAGCATATAAATGAGCACTGCAATATTTTAAACAACTGGTGAGATTACTAGTATAAATACAAAATAAAACAGGTCCCAATATGGAACCTTGTGGAACTCCACATAACTGAAATGCAGTAGATGAAATGCCCTTATTCGTTTCAACGTATTGATTTCTATCGGTTAAATAACTTTTAATAATATCAATTGCGTCAGAGTCAAACCCATTATAGCCTAAGATCGCATAGAGTAATGTATGATTGATACGATCAAATGCTTTGCTGTAGTCGATAAGTACTAAAGCAGTGGCCTTACCCTGATCAGTAGCTTCAATAATATCATCTGTGATCTTTAAAAGTGCCGTGGTACAGCTATGACCCGATCTAAACCCTGACTGAAATGCCGGTAAAATATTATATTTATCTAGGTACTCCCTAATTTGGACATTTAATTTTTTTTCCATGACTTTAGAAAGAACTGGCAGAATACTAATAGGTCTTAAATCATTAAAATCGGAAATATTTTGCTTTTTTAAAAGTGGAAATATTTTTGAGACCTTCCAGACATCAGGAAAACATTTGTCTAATATACATGAGTTTACAATATTAGTTACAAAAGGTATAACTCGGTCCACACACAACAACAACATCTCTAGATTTATTTGATCCGCCCCGGTAGCAAGCGATTTAATCTCGAATAAATATTTTCTCACAATATCAGTGGACACGGTATGAAAATTAAATTTTGATAATATTTGACGCCTTTGCTTATTTTGATACAAATTTAAAAGATCTCCATGCACTGAATTGTTCTGCGCTGAGGCCTGTATAAAATGATTATTTATAGAATTGGGGACATTAAGATGATCGGGTAATTCGTTAACTTTGCCATTTAAAAATACATTAAGTTTCTTTAGCCTTTGCCAGAAAATCTTTTTATCTTTAAAACCCATAGTTACTATCTGTGCGAGGTATTGTTTTTTTTCTTCACGTATTGCAATGCTAGCTTGATTTTTAATTTGTTTGTAATAGTCCCAATTCAAATCAGTTTTAGTCTTTTGATATTTTTTGTAGGCTTTGTTCTTCAAACTTATCATTTTTTTAATGGTATAAGTTAACCATGGAGGTTGTTGTTTTTTTATTTTGTGCTGGGTTAGAGGTGTTAAAACGTCGAACAAATTTATCAAAAAATTATTTAAGGCAGCGACTTTTTCGTTAACTGTTTCCAAATAAATTATGTGTTCAAATGGGGTGACCTGTAAAAATTCGTTAAGCAATTCTCTATCAATGTTTTTGAGGTTTCGTGACATAAATTTAAGGTTTTTGTCAGTTTTTTTGTTTATTATGTTGCAATACGTCAAGAAATGGTCAGAAATTTCTAAATCGCTAATACCCGCCTCAAAGCTTGTTTCGTCATTTGGAATCAAAATTAAATCTAGAAGTGCAGATGATGTCCCTGTAACTCTTGTAGGTTCCATTATAACTTGTTGTAAATTTAAAGACTCTATACAATCATAAAAAGTTGACACATAATGATGTTCCATATTTAGAAGGTTTAAATTTACATCACCGCCACATATAATTTCCAAAGGCTGAAAATCAGCCAACCTTTTTTCAAAAGTCTGTAGAAAATTATTGATATTACCTTTGGGAGGTCTATAGAGGACACCAACCATATAATTTTTATGAAAAAATTTTAGTTGAAACCATAACTCTTCACAAGTTTCTTCAACAGAAACCATATTAGAAAATTGTAAGTTATTTTTTATATAAAAAGCCAACCCACCACCTCTAGTTTTTCTATCATTTCTTAAAATGTTATACCCATTAATATTAATATTCGATGATAAAATATTCGAATTTAACCAAGTTTCAGAAATTCCTACAATATCATAATCACCCTCATTGATAATTTCCTTTAGTTCTGCCAGTCGTGGCACAAGCGACCGCGCATTTAAAAAACATGTACGCAAATCCACCATATTAAATATTTAACAACAAAAAAAAAATAAAAATTTTGAAAAGAAAAAAAAAATGACACCTACCAAACGGATATAGAAACAAAAAAAAAAAAATTCTCCCCTTTTACCACAAATAAACAAAAAATATATATATGTATATAAGTAAGAAAATCTTAGAACTGCACTGAACTTAAACTATAAAAAAAAGATTTTGATGGTAAATACAAACCCAAAGAAACGTATTTGTTTATGGCCTCAGCTTATCCAATATTATTAACATCAATTTCGGATTTTATGGCTCTTTTCTTATTATTTACGTTGACAAAAATGTTACCACCGATAGTCCAGACAGTCTGTTTCCCAAATTTTTCTTTTGCAAGAAGCATTAACTCATACCTTGTTTTTGTTAATTCTTCTACTATACTTATTTGGCTTCCCTTAAGTTTTTTCTTTTCCTGAAAGATAGCATTACGATCCGTGGAACTGTTGAAATGAACAATTACAGGCCCGTTTTTGTTATTCTGAAATCCTCCAAATTTTTGACAGAAAGCAGGTTTAATATCATTAATACCAAGTTTTGTTTCAAACATATTAGTAACCTGTGCCATAAGTTATCCTTGGTCACGAGAGTTTCCGGGTAATCCATATACTCTCAGCTGATTTAGTTTGCTTCGCTGATCTAGTTCATCTATCCTTGCTTTATACTGGTCATTCTCCTTCTCAAGGAGTGTGATGCGTGTTTCCAAGTCATTCACCTTGCTCGATAGCTGCTGCATTGTATCGTTAATTTTTTGCGACACTTTATCGGAAATTTTGTTTATTAAGATATTCAAAAATTCCGTATCCGATATAGTGCTTTTTACAATGTCTCGTACCATACCGTTGGTCAAGGTCTTGAGCTCGGTTTTTTGCCTCTCCGTGAATACCATTGTACTGTATTATGGTAAAACAATAAAAACAAGTGATTGTTAAGGTTTCTGTATCGAGAAATACACCACACTATTGATTGATACTAAATAAAACTGTGCAACACTTTTCAATCAAAACAATTAACTTTAGCCCTTTAAAACTTGACTTTAAGCCGGAGCCACGCCAAACACGTTCAGTTTCTGTGGACGCACATTTTTAACATATAACATATAACATATGACGTTGATACCAAATTAATCTTGCAGTACGATTGCCTATAGTTTACCGGGAGAATCTCGGTATTCTGGCATTAAGTTCTCTCCCACATAAGCGCTTTTTCTTAGCTCTAGACGAATAACATACACTAACAAAATACTAAAATAGGTTCCATTAAAGAGGAATTTTATCAAACTTTCAATACGACAAAATAGTCTTGAGCAGCATTAAATGTTCCTTTAGTTTGTGGTAGCTTTTAATAATTAGGCATTTTAATTCCTCTTAGTTTTTGTTCTTGGTTTATATATTGTCCTTCAAAAAGCATACATGGTAGTGAATTTTCTTCTAGAATTGCAATAAAATGTACAAGTAGCAAAAACTGCTGTTATAATATCTACCTTATTCTGTACCCAAGGATCGTGCTGTACATTTTTATAAGCACATATGTACTTCCAAAATCAAAGAGACTTTATTAAATTTTTTTGAGAATATTTTCTATTCGTATTCTTTAATAACGGGAATGCACAAGTATATTCTGATTATTGGCAAATAGTTAATAAGTACAATTATTAAAGAAGCCTAAATTATTCGTAGCAATATTTACCTATAAATTATATAAAAAATATAAATTAAATCGATTCGAATTTTATCGAATCAAAATAAAATGTATTATTATTCTGTCAAAATGAAAATAATTTACCCAAGCTAAATTCATGATAGACTATACTATAACCGATTAATAGTAGTAACCTATTTAAATAATCAATAAGAAACCTATCGAAGGAATAAAAACAGCTCCTAATAATTATTAGGGATTGTTTTAAGCATAGCTTTGCTTACACAGTATATATTTGTTAATCTCTCCTAATACTAACAACATAACTTGGAAGTATATTATTAAAAAAAACTGAAAGACAAATGTCTACATACAATAAAAATATACTCTTAAAAAAAAACAAGATATAATAAAAGCATTTATTCTGATCCATTTTAAGTGCTGAGCTCTTTTAGTCTCTACAAATCGTAAATAGTAAGTCAATAATTATCACAGAAACTTCATACATTCTTTGTTGTGAAGCTTAAACACATTTTCAAAAGAGGAAATTTTAAGCTATATGTTAATACATATAATAATATTTATTTATGTTGGATCTTATTTAGATTGAAAATAAAAAGTAGAATTAGATAGTGAATTTTTCCCAAGGAAGTATAGATGCTGTCATACCATTATGTCAAGGAAGAACCATTTCATAAACGTAGAATATGGGATTATAGAAATAAACCTAAATAAAAACTTGAATGTAAAATGTGTGCGAGTCTTTGTATTTTTAAATTCAAATATTTTGTTGAAAATATGTACTTGTACATATCTAGTTATAGGCTACAAAAAATGAAAAACTCGAGTTTTGTCCTTGGTCTTATTACCAGGTTTGATTACATATATTTTTATTGTCAGCAGAAATACTTTAATATGCTATTAAAATGTTAAAAATTTGTATTCTTTAAATATAAACTACTAGGAAATCTCTTATTATTATGAGTTTTTAATAATAATACATTTTTTTTATTAGATAGTTACCTTTACTCTAATGAAGTACGTTAAAAAAAACATAAAGAATTCATAAACGGTAATGTGGTTTATATTTAAAGTATAATTTATTTTTAATACATTCTTATCATGTAAATATATTTTGACGAGGTCACTGGTTGCTTGTGCCGGAAGCATCAATAATACGATCGAGCGACGTTGCGATGTTGTTGCCCTTTTCTCTAACATACGTTCTTTACATTCATTTAACTTTGAATATTGACTTCTTTATATATATGAGTACCTTATCATATTTTATTAAAAAAATACTGTAAAACTGTAGTACTGTTTTATGACTTTCAAAATAAGTGACAAATTTTTATGGTATTATAAAGTGTTTTTAGTTATTTCTACATAAGCATTTGGCATCATTGCATCGGACATGTTGCAAGCATAAAAACTGGCCATCGTTCCACAGCAATTCTAATTATAGCCTTTCAATGTTTTAAGGTTTGCTGTCGGTATACTTTATGGCCCATTTGAATTTGGAGCCAATTTGGTCACAAATTGTTGCACCACAATCCTCCTTTAAACCAATGGACTGTAAATTTTGATACAGGTTACAACAATCAATAGATATTTTAGATTTTATAAGATTTCTGTTGACACCATATCATGATAATAATAATAATAATAATAATAATAATAATAATAATATAAATAATAAAGATCTTATTATTTATAAAAAAAAAATACAATTACAAAGTTAATATTTTAAAGGCGAGATTCAGCGCACAAAGATTCAGATATCTAAATGCCTGCTCTTCCATCTGACTTAATTATCTATACTATACTAAGGTTCAATATAGACCGCATATGCGCCTACACAACGAAAAAGAAACAAATTCAACTCCACAAACACAAACGCAAAGCAAAAGATCTGTTATGTATGTATATTATAATATAGTCTATTACATTAATTGTTTTTGTTATCATCATCAAAAGCACCCACTAAATTCTGCTTTATTGCTTTATTTTTTTTAAAGAATATAAGGTAAAAATGCTTTCGGTATTAGTAAAGAAATAGTCCATACTTGCAGTGGAGTCGTAGATTAAGGTAAAATGAAAAAATGTCAGAAATTTTTTTTTTTTAAATTAATAAATTTTTAAAATGTCCGTTAATATTTAAATTTAAAAAACTAAATGTTTATTAAGTAGGTGCAGTGAGACTGCAGGATTTTCATTTTACTTTTTAAGTAAGGTTTTCTTTGAAGTAAGAAAAATTGTTCTGTTGTGCATACTCAACCACCTGGTTTCCTTAAGCTTGTGTTTTATGGGGTTGCGCTTCCTTATACTATATCAACCAATTACCAATACTACCAATATTTTAGTTACCAATCTAAGGCACGCATTTTGGAGTTTCTGAATTCTATTCCCTTTAGAAGTTCTTAAGCATAGACTATACACTACATCGCAATGATTATGCTGTGATAGGATCAGCGAATCACAAAGTAGAATTTTTGTGTTTCTATTTAAAACTTAGCAATGTGGATAAATATTTTCAAGGTTTTAAAAACCTGTTGACTACCTGAAATTATATGCTGCTCTCCAGAATCAAACCCAAGCTCTTGCAGTGCTTGACGTGTTTCATAGGCTCGTTATTGATATGAGTATTTAGCCCCTATAATATTTTAAAAAAATTTACGGCTTCTCTTGCCCCCAAATTTAATATAAAATCAGCATAAATGCTGATTTTATAGAATTGAATTGTAAGCAATGATTTTTAGAAAACTCGTAAATATTAGCAAGGTCATAATTAATGGTAGCCATTGCTTAGGAACTTTCACGTAGTTCAAATGAGAGATATATTTGAGTATCATCAGCATAAAAGTGCTGTTTGGTTGATATGAATATATTTGCCATGTTTGATACATAAATTTAAAAACGGATTGGCCCAAGGATCGAGCCCTGAGGTACGCCAGAAAAAAATTCTAAAAAACCAGAATCTACCCCATTATAAGAAACAGCTTGATACCTATCTCTAAGATAATTAGCAATCAACGCGCATGCTTCCTCACCTAAATTAACAAATGACAAAATATTTATTAAAAGATCATGGCTCAGAGTATCAAAAGCCTTGCTATAGACGAGCATTACCAGTAATGTTAGTTTATTGGAATCAAATGCTGATAAAATATCATTAGTTACAGAGGCCAATGCCGTACAATAGCTGTGGTTCGATCTAAACCCTGAATGTGTCGCTAGTAAAATTGAGTTGTCTTTAACATATTTCTGAAGCTGCATTTCAATTACTTTTTCTAATATTTTTGATAGCGTTGGAAGAATGCTTATTGGTCTCAGATCGCTTAATGTAAGAGAATTTAACGTCTTGGGTAAAGGGCTAACTTTCGCTCTTTTCCACATTGAAGGAAAAACAGAATTTTCGAGACAGAAGTTAATGACATGGACAATATAAGATAGTAGAAAAGGCAGACATAGTCGGATGGTAAGTATATTAATTTTATTAATGCCCGTGGCAGTAGTTTTAATGTTATTATTAATTTTTAAAATATCTTACTCCGACACAGCCAAAAACCTTTTACTCTTTTGAAATAAGTGATTTTTAATACTTTTATAATAATTTATTAGTAAGTGAGTATTTTTATTTACATTAATTTTTGGAATATAGTTAATAAAAAACTGATTTACTTTTTCAACATTTTCAAGCTTTTTAGGAATATTATTTCTATTTTGTTTATTTTTTAGGTTAAGTAATTTTATTGAACATCTTTTGTAGCAGTTAATTGTAAGTTAACATATGATTTTTTTTCATTACGTATTGCAAGAGTGGTCATATTTCCTAGGAGTTTATAACTATTCCAGTCACCAATACTTTAATTTTTTTTGTATTTTGTTAGCTCTATCCTGCATCATAGCTCTTATAGCGTCAGTCAACCACGGAGCGTACGGATTGGCAATGCGAAATTTTATAGGTGGTGTATGTAAATCAGGCAAGGTAACTATGTTTTCGGTTATAAAATAATTTTTTGAATCAACATCTGTTAAATGATATACGTTGTTCCAGGGTATAGACCGAAGTTCGTTAGTTCCGACTCAAACTGTCGCAGATTTATACATTTGAAACAGCGTGTTGTCTTAAAAATAGGCGTATTTTTGGTTCAATTAAACACAGTTTTTATATAAATAAATTCATGATCACTTTCATCACAGGACGTTGTTCCACTAGCTATTAAAGAATCTTTGTTCATTGTCAAGGAATAGTCAATTAATGTAGCAGAGGAGGATGTTATGCGCGTTGGTTCCTTAATTACCTGAGTCAAACCACCCAATGCATTAAATAAGTAAGTCACCCAATGCATTAAATAACTCATTAATTTTAGTTACATCTGAATTTTTATAGTTAA
This sequence comes from Anthonomus grandis grandis, assembly GCF_022605725.1. NCBI lineage: Eukaryota > Metazoa > Arthropoda > Insecta > Coleoptera > Curculionidae > Anthonomus > Anthonomus grandis. The sequence goes on from NC_065548.1 coordinate 38,939,383, forward strand.
GTAGATTTATATTAAAATCCCCAATACAATAAATATTATCATGTACTGGAATAAGATTTATCAGAGTATTCTCGAAATTATTTAAGAACTCTATGCATAAAAAAGTTGGTGGCTTATACACAACCCCTATAACAATGTTTTTTGCTTCAATCGATAGTTTAAATCAAAGCTGCTCTATTGCAAGTGGAGAATTTATTAACGAAAAAATAAATTCACTTCTTATATCAGCGTATAAGCATAAAATTATATAAATAAAATAATAAATTATTTAGGCATAAAAACAAGAGCATGATTTACCTGCTTGGAGGTTCTACCAAGTATTCCTGAATCTTCAAATCTCGAAATTCTTTGTCTGGGCTTCTCATGAAAAAAATTCTGAAAATCTAAGCAAATATCAGAACATAACAATGATCTAGTAAAGTTATTGAGTTAACCTATAATTTCAGATGTTCTGAAATGGGGTTTACCTGGTCACAATCAAATAAATGCATAAAAGAATTTCGGATAGGGTCCTTGACCAGAATAGTTGGAAAAATGTCTTAAGTATTTGTAAGAGCATAGGCTTCTTTAAAAAATAGAGCGGGTAAAGACTTTGTCTTTCACTGACAATCTGCGACCTAAAGGAAGAAAATTAGTATTTAACAACTGTGAATTAATTAATTCCTTAGCTACTTAATTAAGACTGTCCTCTATAAATTGAAATCTACCGTTATTATAAATGAACTTTAAAAAGGCTCTCTCATTTTTGAAAAGTACCTTAAATTTTATTCGCTGGCTCATGGTAGATTTATTAACATTATACATAATCTGTTTACAAATTAAACTATTTTTAGAAAAAACAGCCTTATTCTTCGGTGTACATCATCTTAATTATTAGAGGTCTGCTCTAGTCGGGCGAAACATATAACCTTTGCCGTTTTATTAAATGTTTCTGTGATGTTGCAGATTTTGTGTTTTTGCCTTTTATAAAAATGTTTGACCAGAATTTTTGGGAAAATGGATGCATTTTTTAGGTTGAAACAGCATTTGCTAAAATATCTTTCTTTTCTCTATGAGAAAAGCATACTTATCAGAATAGTTTGTGATTAGTTTTAAGCTAATAGTTTCCTGAATGCATTGGTTGAGATACCACTTGGGGTTGAACGGACTGGAAATTTCCCAAAGAGGAGGGTAATAAAGTGGTCACCACCAATATCTACGTAGTTTCAGTTACATAATCTGTAGATGTTTTCATGTAGCAAAAGCAATGTCAATCTTAACTTCAACAGATTTATTGGAGAATAGTCGTTTCGGTTTTATGAGGGAATAATTGTGTTTACTTAGAACTTAATATTTTAATGCAGACTAGGGTATAGCATCATGCCAAGGCCTAAGAGTATTATCAGTATTATTAAAATTTGTTGTAGAGAAGTGACCAGAACAAATTCTATAGATTCAAGTTTTACTAAAATTTACATTGCATATCTCAATCCTTGTTTTTCTTGTTATCGAGTCAAAAAAAAAAAAACAGGAGCAACGGTGTCGCGGGCTGGCTTACCGTACAGTGTGACACTGTTATCCTTAAAAGGGATTAGATAGGTCTACGGGCTGGCTTACCAGACAGGGAGGTTCTCTTAATCCGGAATGTCCTCTCACACTTTTTCATATAGGTGGCTCTCCTAATAAAAGATTTTTGTCTATCCCGCTTTTCATCCTATTCCTCACAAATGCTATTTCCGTTAAACCTGGGACCATATCCATACTTATTAAGAACCTTGAATCGTGCGCATCATGTTTTGATTAAGCCTTTCTACCTGGATAGTCGAATTTACCGACCGTTTTAGATAAATGGTGTCTGACTAAACTATACAAGATTCTTTACCATTTGATGTATTAACCTTAGATACCGCTATGTCTCTCCCTAGAACCTTGCTACTTCGATGACACACTTCTCGATACTTCGTTATCTTTGTTTGTTAGTCAGATAAACCATAGAACCGTAGAAAAGAACTTTATAATAAAGATGAATCCTTGAAATCCTTGAAATCACTGTCTCAAGGCTAGTTGTGTTCACGTGGGATATCAGCTACATATTTCCTGATGGTGGCGCCCGAGAAATCGTTTCGAAATAAAGCCGATTAGCTTATTACTCCAGGAAAAAGTGGCACCATTATTTTAAAATGGAAACTCTTCGGCTAAGTAAGTGACAGTTACAATGTGTATATATCAGAAAAAGGATAAGACTGAAAATTGATCTTTAAGGTATTTTAATACTTGCTATCTCTTTGCTAACTTAATCACATCGAATTATTGAGCCGCATATATAGGGTGGCCATTTGAAAACGAAATAGAGCCTATTTTGGGTCCCTCAGAATATTTTCGAAAAAATCCTCGGACCCGTCAATTTTTGATTCAAGGGAGAACCATTTTTTTGCTAGTTTCGCCCCCTGAGGGCAAAGCCCTAGCGGGGGTGACAAGGGCCCCCAAGATTTTAAATGAAATGGGGGGTCGAGTGATACTTTATTTTGAAGGTATTTTTATGTGGATTATAACCCTAAAGTTTTAAATCGTTACTATTTGCCTAGTCGATACAGGGGCTAATAAAAGTTACAAAAAGATGTCAACAAAATGCTTGTAAATTAATTTAGCAGTTAAACAAATACAAAAATTTTGTTCTCCTACATTGTGAACCGTACTTTCTGTTGTTTTTTCTTTAATACCCGTAGGTATCTATGCCAATATTGCGAAGGAACTCTTCGTGATTGTTGAGACTGTTATTATAGCAACATTTTGAAGTTTAATTATAGTGGTTGTCAATTACTGTTGTCAGATCATAGTGTGTCAAACAAATAGCTCTTTAAAGTTAGTTAGTTACAAGATTGAGTGTTATAATGGTTTATTCATTTGCTGAAAGAGTTGAAATAATTTCTCTTTTCTTTGCGAACAATGAAAATGCTAATAGAACTGCCCAGCTCTTTAACACACTACAACACCCTAATCGACAGGTCCATCGCAAGTACATTTTGGAATTGGTTCAAAAATTTAGGGAAACTGGGTCTGTGGCTAATAAAAAGCGCGAAATGGATAATCCAGTGGTAAATGAAGCTTCAGAAATAGCTATTTTAGACCATATTGTGCAAGATCCTACACTGAGCACAAGGAAGTTACCAACCGTGTCTGGTATTAAGAGAAGCAGCATTCAGAAGATATTAAAAAAAACAAGTTTCATCCGTACAAAATGCATCTCGTACAAGAACTAAACGAAGACGATTTTGATAGGCGAGTACAATTTTGTGAAACTATATCTGAACAAGCCGCCAATGATCCACACTTTCTATTTAATGTATGTTTTTCTGACGAATGCTCCTTTTTCCTAAACGGTACTGTGAATCGTCACAACTGTGGCTATTGGGCTGATTCAAATCCCAGAATATTTCGTGAGGTGCATACACAACATTGAAAAATTAAATGTTTGGGCTGGCATTTTTGGTAAACATATCGTAGGCCCCTTTTTTTACGTGGCAATTTAACAGGAGAGATGTACCTGGAGTTATTAGAAAATACAATTCATCCAGCATTAGTGAAGATACTAGAAAATAACAGAGAGTACTTGAAAAATCGTCTAGTATTTCAGCAAGATGGGGCGCCACCCCACTATGCTGCAAGGGTTCGTCAATATTTGGACCAAACGGTTCCAAGACAATGGATTGGCAGAAGAGGAGCTATTGAATGGTCTCCTCGTTCCCCGAACTTAAGCCTGTTAGATTTTTTTTAAAATTTATGCTAGTCAGTCAACATCGCTACACCTTTTGCGACAAGGAATAATTGATGAATGTCGTCAAATTACCCCAGAAATTTTGCAAAATGTACGGGAAAGGTTTGAGCAAAACCTGTATTATTGTATGGAAGTCGAAGGCCAACACTTTGAACATTTACTTGATTGATTTTATCTTTAAGCCCTTTATTTAAAATTATACTTTTTAACATTTTTTTGTAACTTTTATTAGCCCCTGTATCGACTAGGCAAATAGTAACGATTTAAAACTTTAGGGTTATAATCCACATAAAAATACCTTCAAAATAAGGTATCACTCGACCCCCCGTTCCATTTAAAATTTTGGGGGCCCTTGTCACCCCCGCCAGGGCTTTGCCCTCAGGGGTCGAAACTAGCAAAAAAATGTTTCCCCCTTGAATAAAAAATTGACGGGTCCGAGGATTTTTTCGCAAATGTTCTGAGGGACCCAAAATAGGCTCTGTTTCGTTTTCAAATGGCCACCCTGTATAAATATCTTTAAATATGACCGCAGTAACCGAATAGTATTAATATAAAAATGAAAAACCATTCCTATATTTGTATACTAATAATTGTGTTAATTAATATGTAACATACAGTGACTATAATGTGCTAGAAGAACCTAAATTTTAAAAGTATTTTAAATGCATTTAATTAAAAAAATCTTATATCTCTAAGTCAATATTGTAAAAACATGGTAATAAGATATATTAATCCCGTAAATTGTACCTATTTTTTGAATTGAATTAAAAACCATAAAATCCGCTCATTTGTTTCCGAAGTATTAAAACTAATGAACCTTTGGGCCACTAAAAATACAAAATTGGGTTTAAAAATGCTTCTCGAATAAGAGTAAAATGGCTCATATATCATTTCATTTATTGGAAATTTGATATTACAAATGTAGGAAATGCGATAAAGCCAAACAATTTTATATTGAATAATTGTAGGCGCTGCTCGAAATAATAAATATGTGCGTATATTTATTATTTATATATAAGATATAGATAGATAGGGTGAGCTGTTAGCGATGCATGTATGTAATCAGATACATTAAAAGATATAAGAATGGTTCAAGTTCTAATGGTAATTTAAAATTTAAAAAGATAAAATGTTATTATATCTTTGTTGTCTTAAATAAAAAAAAGGATTGATCAACCACCGCTAACGTCACACTTCTATTAATTACATTTCATATAATATTATTAATTGCAACAACTTGCAAATTAAGTAGTGTTATATGGGCAAAGAATAATGGTTTAACCTATATAATAAATTAATTGGAATTCATAATGATCATAAATTTAGTCGAGTGTTAAGTAACCTATCAATGTTCATAAACGTCGCTATGACAACAATCGCCCGACTTCGTGTCGCCCGACCGTACAGGTGTGCGTTGTGATTGGAAATTGGTTGATTCCGAATTGTTAGGTAAAATAAAGATACGTAACATAATAATCCATTTTATGTTTTGCAATATACCTACGTTAATTATTTGAAAGTAGTAGAATTTGATTTTAATAAGAAATTTTGTTTGAAAATCATTTTAATATTCTCTAAAGTTCTTTCAGTTATTTTGATGTTTATCCTGCGTAATATTTGCTACGCATATGTTGTTATGATTGGTTTTATTTAAAATATCATAATAAAATTAAGAACAAATTAAAAACGTATATTAATTTCTTGTAGTATAATATGTTTATTGAACTCTTAACAATCCACACTTAATTAATATAAATTAAATTAAATTTATATAAATTAATATAACTTCATAAATTAAACTTAATTTAATTAGGACTTTTTTTATCAGAATGGCAAAAATATCAATTATAGACCAAAAATGATGCATTCTTCATTACTACGGTAAAATTGTATGCATATCTGTTGGGTATCTTATCCTTTTTTTAGTTCTTAAAATTATAGTTTCCACATATTTGTCGTATATACCTATAAAGGATTCCACATACTAAGACTGTTCACACAAATAAGCATATCTAAACTATTATTCAAGGTCCATTCTGTTTGAATCACAAAACAGTTTTACCAATAACCAAAACTCTTTTTTTCACTCTCGACACATGTGTCGCTAACAATGTTAGCATCTTCGGAAAAAGATTAAGACTTGTTTTGTTTTGGAGTTTTGATTAGTTAGCAACTGCGTTGTGATTTGAGTGGCACAGCAAAGATTCCAAGCATTTATCATTCTATTTCGTTTTACTCTCTGGAGCATATTTTAAACACCCATTCTTGCTAGCTTATTCTAAAATATGGTTTGCTGAATCTTTCATTTTGCTCTTTGAAGATTATTTATTATCTAGGGAAACCTGAGAAATTGTATGGAAAATATGCTTTAAGGATAATGTTTATGGATTAAGGATAATGGATAATGGATTTATCTCTACTCCTTAAAAAATCTCTTAAATTATGTATAGTGCAAAACACCACTTATATGGATTACCTTTGACCATGTTCTTTAATTACCATCTAACTGGAATACATTTTATATTGTTCTCTTCATATAAAACATGGTTTTTTAACAAAAAGCTTTGCTTTATAGTATTAAAATCTAATATGAATAAAGTGGATTATGGAGTTCCTCAAGACTTGATACTGGGGCCTCTCTTGTTTTGAATTTATATTAATGACATTAACTATGCCTCTTTCGCATCTCAGCTGTAGCTGTTTGCCAATGACACTACGCTGTTAAAACAGGGTTATCAGCTTATCAATTTGATAGTGTCAGTGCAGTCGGTTTGTGTTTTCGCTCTCCAGAGACGGGCTCTTTGGATTTCTATAGGGTTGATACCGTAAGTATGCTAGGACGAACTTTGCTAAGCTTAGGTTGCTCACGGTGCTGTCGGAGTATATTTTTCTTGTGCCTTTCCTTTGTTTATGAATGTTGCTCGATATGCTATAAGCAATCTATACCATCACTACATCACTGGGTGGGTTCGAAACTTAAGAACTGATACTTGAGATTGCAGAGGACTCATTTATTCATTAACTATTTTTTTCCACTCTTTTACAATAACTTACCCAAACATCTAAAGAGGTTGTCACTATAAGGTTAGAACAATGAAATAAAAAAGGTTTTGCCGATTTCTACAGCATTGAGGACTTTTGTTGTACAATTTTGTATAACAAATTTTATTAACCGGGTTTAATTTTGTATGAATTATTCATTTAAAATAAAATATTCTTCATATTATTAACTAATGTGTAGGATATGAAGTTTAATTTCATAGGACATATGAAATGTAACAAGCATGAATTGTTCTATCATATTTTCGTTGCAGAAGAATAACTTCAGATCGTTCGTGTCTTTGAATAGGTTTTCTTAACGTCGTTACTATAATATATATATTTCAACCAATTTTAAAAGTAGATTCAATATAAGTTTTTTGCTTTGATCATTATTCCCAACTTAAAAAAAAGTTGTTATTTTTTTTAAGATGCCGAATGTTATAGGAGAATTTAAAATTTCGGAAACTTTATGTAAAACTTATATTTTATATGACCCTATAAAAATTCCATAAAACCTTCAAAAACATCAAAGTACTAAAGGATTTATAGTCAAGTAACTTTGAACTTTTAGTATTTGTCTTTAAGGTCGCTTGTATAATTTGTCAAGATATTGTGGTGCTAAAAGACTACATACTAAAAATAGTAAAAGAGTTTTTTTTTTCAAATTCAAATACATTTTATTTGCCAAATAATAAATTATACAAGACATTTTATGTTGATTCTCTATCCCTCGATTATGAAATAAACCATTAGTCAACCATTAGACCTGTACTCGTAAATACTGTAATTATGGTATTACTATATTAGGTATTTGGGTAAAGCTAAACACCCTAGTACTCTGGGATGTTCATTTTTAAGAAGCAATAATTCATATATTAAAATAATAATATTTTTTTCTGCTAGTATTTTTAATTTGTCCTGTTTGAAAAACATACTCAACAATTATACTTTCCATTCCTTTGAAAGATTGTTTCCTATTTGTACAGAGCACTATATTTAAAAGAGCGCTTAAAAGCTTTAGTCCTATGCTGAGATACGACAAAATCCTTGTTGGTAATGGTTAGGTGCAAATGTTCAAATACCTTATGCTGACTTCTCAAATAGGTTGGTTTGGGTTTGCTGTGGAACAGTTTTTTGCTAAAAATATTATTCGCGTTAAGGTAAGGCATAATATGATTTCTGTATAAAATATTATAGGCAAATTTTATGCAGGAATGTTGAATACTCTGAATATATGAAAACTTAACGAGTACTACATAGACAACATCTCCATAATCGAATAGAGATAAAATGGATATAACAAAGTAGATATTTTTGTTTTTATGATAGATACTTTTTTATTAAGTTGCTTTAACTGTAAATATACAATTCTGTTCTGATTTTAACACGAATGAAGTAAAAAATATGGATTTTTCTAAAATTATCTCCTTTAGTTTCTTGCTTTCGCTATTATTGGAATGAGTACATTATTTATAGTAAAATGCATTATATTTTAAATATTTGACAAGAGTATGCCGTTTATGTATAAATTTCTAAATCTTAAGAGGATTTTTTTGTAAAGAGATTCAAATTTAATAGTTTTATTACACATACAGGCAAAGTTTGACTGCCTTCTATTCACCATATCAAGCCAGCCTGCATCCTTAATTTTAAATTTAATTTAAATTCAGTTTTATTTAAACATATTTTATAAACTCATCGCAATGACTGAATTGCAATAACCTAGAGCAACGTTACTCAAAGTCTGCTCCGCGGAGCCCCGGTGCTCCGCGATTCCTCCGGTAGGGCTCCGCCAGCAGTCATAATAAATGAATGCATGTATTAAAGCGGATCCTATAAGAATAAAGTTACCTAAGGTAAAAATAAACAACCAAAACGGAACGCCTACTTATAGGTGTTACTGGTACATATACGAAAATTTAATATATGTATTATTAAGTAAACGCCCGACCTATTACATCGAAATGTTACAGCGTTACTCGTATGCCACCATTCGTCCCCGGACTATAAGCAATCGACTGACCTCGGTTCGTAGCGTTGTTTCTCGTGCTCGTACGTCAACGTGTACTTCGGAGAAAATCGTCTGGCTCTCCGAAGTTTTAGAGGAATAATTCGAGATGATTCGATGGTTGCTGGTATAATTTAAAGGAGGATTGTTTGGCGCGGAGAATTTATTAATCAAGCAACGTACCGCAAAATTTACTCACACCGCGCTCAGTATTTTATGTTCGCTTGTCTTGTTGTTGTTCGTAGTGATTGTAAAATCTTGTATTTCGTGCGTCAAGAGAGATCAAGAGAGAAGGTAAAAATACGAAAGTATGACGAATCATACATTAATCTCGGATTTGTTGATTCCAACGGCTCACCTCTTTGTATGTTGTGCAGCAAACTCCTTCCTAATAGTTCGATGGTACCTGCTAAGATGCGCCGACATATAGAAACTGTACATTCCGACTTCAAAAACAAAAGTAAAGAATTTTTTCTACAGGGTGTCCATTTATAAACTGACACATTTTAACTGCTTATAAGTCGAGAACGAACAATGACAACAATGTGCGGTTTTCACAGAACTTCATCAATATTTTTAAAGTTTTTTTTGACAGTGTTGCCAAGTTTCAAAAAAAATAATAAAAATAAATAATAAAGAAAAAAAATAGATGATTTTCAAATGCCGATTTCTCAAAAATTTTAAATGTAACATCCTGTACTTTTTTATTTTACATGAAAGCCTATTAAATCTCCTTCCCAAAAATGTATAAATTGTCTTAAATTTATTTTTTTTTACACAGCCAATTTTAGTACATGACACCTTTTTGAAAATTTTCCTAGAATACATATTCGGTGATTGATGAACATTGTTTCCAAAAAATGTTTCCAACATATCGGTGAAATTATTTCCATTCACTGTTGCTTCTTGAAAAAAAAATGGCCCATGAATTTTAGATTTCGATACTGCACACCAAACGTTCAGCTTAGGAGAATCTCTTTCAAATTCGTTATACACTCGAGGATTTTTATCTCCCCAAATTTGGCAGTTATGCTTATTTACTCGATGAGGCAACATACACTGATGTGAAATGTTGCCTCATCAGACATTATTAAATTGGTATCCGGCTCATTTCTAAAAAGATCTAGTAGTGTTTCGCACATTAAATATCTTTTTTCAAGGGCGCGATTTTCTATTTTTTGGAAAGTTTGAATTTTGTAGGGTTTAAACTTAATTATTTTTAGAATTTTATGTACTCTACTTTTTGACATATTTGTCGTTTGAGCTATCTTCCTGATAGATCAAACGACAGAACGAGAGATTGGGTTATTGTTTAAGGACAATACTTCTTTTACCAGCAAAATATAATCCAACAGATTATCTTGTGCATTTAGGTTTGTCATTTACTAAAATTGGCTCTGAAAAAAAAATAATGAATTTAAGACAATTTATACATTTTTGGAAAGGAGATTTCACAGGCTTTCATGTAATATGAAAAAGTACAGGGTGTTACATTTAAAATTTTTGAGAAATCGGCCTTTGAAAATCATCATTTTTTTCCTCCTATTTCAAGTAAATTTTAAAACTTGGCAACACTGTCAAAAAAAACTTTAAAATATTGATGAAGTTCTGTGAAAACCGCACATTGTTGTCATTTTCCGTTCTCGACTTATAAGCAGTTAAACCGTGTCAGGTTATAGATGGACACCCTGTATGTAAAAAAGAACAATTATTAAGAAGCGAAAAAACTATGACGTAAGCAATCAGACTGTGAATAAAAAGGAGGAGAAGCGCACATTATCGCTGAAAAGCTAATAAAACCATGTGTGGTAGACATAATAAAATGTATGCTCGACGAAAAATCTGATAAAGCATCTTTCTACAGTGCCGCTTTCGAACGATACAGTTACGCGCCGAATTGGGGATATCGCAGCAAACATTAAACAAGAACTGCTTTTACGGCTTCAAAATAACAAATTCGTCTTGCAAATGGATGAGTCGACTGATGTTGTTGGACTGGCCATCTTGCTAGTAATTGAAGAAGATTTGCTTATGTGCTCATCGCTGCCTACTAACACAACCGGATAAGAAATTTTTAACACGATTAACATTTTTTGAAGAAAACCAACACGACTGGAATGATTGTATTGATATTTGTACCGATGTAGCCAAGGCAATGACAGGTAGAACAGCAGGAGTTATATCAGGAATAAAAATGAAAGCGCCAAATTGTAGTTCCAGCCACTGCGACCTGCATAGACACTCGCGGTTAAGAAAATGCTACCAAATTTAAAATTGGTTCGTGATGAGTCAGTAAAAATAATTAATTTTGTCAAGTCACGTCCACTACAATCCCGATTGTTCTCAATATTATGTGACGATTATGGTAGCGATCATAAAACACTATTGCTCCATACTGAAGTGAGATGGTTATCTCGGGGTAAAACTTTGACAAGGCTTTTTGAACTAAGAACAGAATTAGGAGCTTCTCTTACAGATGTTCCTTTTAATTTAAAAGACCATTTGTCCGATAAAAGCTGGTTATTTAGACTAGCATTTTTAGCAGACATGTTTGGAAAACTTAACAAATTAAACCTGTCACTACAAGGAAAACAGACAAAAGTTTTTAATAACAAAATAACTGCCTTTAAAAGAAAATTAGAATTTTGGATTACTTGTTTTGGTAAGAGAGAAATCGAAAGCTTTTCATTGCTAAGTGAGTTCCTTAGTCACCATAGTCTTGGTGATACAGAAATATCTTAAAATGAAATATTTGTTGACTTGGTGCAATATCTCAATTATCAGCAAGGGACTTTTGAATCTTACTTTCCTGAAGAACAGAATACAAAACTGAAAATAAACTCATGGATTCAAAACCCTTTTTCATCTAAATTGCAGAAGCCTGAAAATATGTCAAATCAGATCTATGAATCATTTCTAGAAATGACATCGGATACAAGCATGGAATCATTGTTCAAAATAATTTCACTAAATGATTTTTGGTGTAGGGTTCGTGATGAATATCCACAACTTGCCACAGAAGCTTTGAATGTTCTTCTGCCGTTCCCAACAACGTATTTGTGTAAAACGGGATTTTCAGCATATACACCTATAAAAACAAAATATCGCAATAGACTGGATGCCGAAGCAGACATGAGAATTCAACTTTCTTCTATCAAGCCTGACATTACCCAGTTGATGAGGAATAAAAAACAATTACATGCCTTGCATTAAATCAACTTAGTGTTAATATTTGCTTACTAACTCACTACTTACTGTATCTATCTTTATATGATTCACATATCACTGCTTTTGTTTTAGTTTAGAGTTTAGGGTTCCGTTAAAAATTTAGTTTTTTAAAAGGGTTCCGTCAACGAAAAAAGTTTGAGTAACACTGACTTAGAGGTATCGCAAATCTATATAATTTGTCTCTGATTATAAATGAGCGTAAGTGCCCCAAATGTCCTTTTTATTTTTTTAAGTCACATGATCAGAGAAAAGAAGCTCAGACTCGACATTTAAGCCTATTGATTTTATTGAATTTGTGATTTTTAACGTAGTATTAGCTATATTTATAATAAGATAAATTTAAGCTATCAATTTTTGATGTTCGCGATCGAAGACACTGAAGATTTGAGGTCATTTATCTTTAAGTTATAATCTTCAGAGAGTTTTACTATTTTTGCCAAATTGGCATTTATTAGGTAAGTTACGTTTGCTAGATCTCCTAATAGGAATGAGTAGTAGAGTAGTGTATAGTGTAGAGTTAGGTAGATAGGTATTGTATAGGCTCCTTCAGGTGGAGCTATATTTACATTTTCAATAATTATAAATTTATTTTCAAGAACAACTTGCTGCCTACGATTACTAAGAAAATATTAAGAAATTCAACTGCTCAATCTGAAAATCTAATATAATGTAAAATTTGCAATAATATATTATATCTTTAAAAGATTAAAAACCTTTGAGTAATCTAGTAAAATGAAAATACTTACTTTACTGTAATCCGAGGACCATAGGAATTCGTCAATAACATCAACAATCGCCGTCGTGGAACTATGCTTTTTTTAAAAACAGAAATGTTTTACAGATAACGTTAATACATAATTTAACAAGAAAAACATGAACTTGAGTTTCAACTGATATTTCTAATATTCTTGATAATGTCTGTAAAATACTAATAGATCGTAAATCGGTATACTCTACATGAGGATTAATACAAGATATTACTATACTAAACTATAACAAATAATTAAGAGTAAATACAGTTTAAAAAATTTTAAATATAGGAATTTGTAATATTAAATTCGAAGGCAATAGGAATTCAAAGAAGTGCAGACTTCTCTAATCATTGTACCAACAACAAATGCCGAGAACTCTCATAGTATATAAACCTAGTACAACTAAATGAGAACAATTGCTAAAATAAATCAGTTGTACTATCCATGTTGGATATGGCTCATAATTTTATTGGAAACTGATATATTGTAGGTCCTTAGCTAATTATAGCATTAACTTCAAATGTGAACTGCTTAGCTTTAAGCTTATTGTAAAGATAAGCTGTATTTATGTAGCAGTATTAAAAGTAATAATAACAATATTACAATAGTTTAAAGTGATAGTATAAATAAAAATTTAGAAAAAATTGGGACGTTCTGCTAGAAGATGAGAAAACCACCCTTGGCGATAAAGCCATCATAATAAGTAATGAGAAAAAACTTAAATTTTATACGAATATGCTGATACAAATTTATAGAGTTGGAAGTGAATGACCTTTTGAATAAAATCATATCATATAAAATAAGTATTTTAAAGGTGTTTTTACCTAAATGTTGCTCACAAAAATAGTTTTTTAACCTGATTTAAAGAAGATGTTATCAATGTTTCGCTAACAATTTTATAAATATATTTTCCAAGATAATTTTTTTATCAGTTAGGCCTATTTAGCCCATTTGTTTCTGGTATATTTAAGTGATCTGATTGCCTTTTTTGCTTAATTGCTTAATATATCGAAATGCAAATCTTTTTTAATTCCTAAAACCAGACTTATATAATATAGACAGCATATAATAGAAAGTAAGTATCCCCTAAATTAATACTAACAGTAATTTTTATTATATTTTTTTACTGGTAATACATAAAAACTTGAATTTTTTAGAATTAAGCAACACATATTATTGCACGAAACAAGTGAAGGATATATATAAAAATAAATAGTAAATATCAAAAACCTTTAGAATAGACCAATAAAATTAAAAACCCGGTTAGTCCCTTAACGTTTGACTCAATAATACTAAAGAGCGGTGGCTATATATGTTAGACCTTTTTACAAATCCACATCGGATCTCAGAAATTACATTATACAGATCGTGTTTTCGTTCGTTACTTATAGGAAACCGCACAGAGGCGAAATTTTGCAACGTCGCGCGTGTACGAGTGCCTGCGACAGAGCACCGCCCCGGCCGGCCCGAGGACGGGATTAGTAAACATCTGACTTTCGTGGGAGCTGCGTCGTTTGGCGACAAAATGTCCGAAAATATTACGCAAAAATCCAGGCATTTTTAAAATATTTATTCTAATGCGGGTTTTACAGACATGACAATGTGTAAAACCCGCATAGAATTGTCATTTTAAAATGTTTAATATGCTGTGTTTTGCATAATGAAAATTAAAGCGTTATTCTAATAAAAAATAAAATATCAACTCTGATAAAAAATCAAAAATAAAACTCTAATAAACAAACTTAACAACATATCATTTTTTAAATAAAAGGTTCAAATAAACCGCCTTCTTTTACTAAACAAAAACTTAACCCATCGTAATAGCTATTTCGCACCTCCAAAAGAGTTTCAGGTAAAATGGAATTGGCACCTTTGAAAATTTTATTTCGCAACTCCTCTAAATTGGTTGGCCTACTAAATTTATGCTTGTAAATGGTCTGCTTAAGGTAACCCTACAGATAAAAGTCATTTGGAGACAAATCTGGAGATCTAGGAGACCATTCAATATCGCCAACTCTACTAATAAGGCGGTTAGGAAAAGTATTTGTTGAAAATTATTTTACCCTAGCCGCGTTATGAGCAGGACAGCCATCTTGCTGAAAATAAACCAATCCCAGGTCTACATCAGGTAGGATTTGAATGGCAGGAAGAACTTGGTTTTGCAGCAACTCAAGGTTCTTTTGGGCGTTAAAAGTGCCATCAATAAAAAATGGCCCTATAACATTGTCGCCCAAAATACCTGCCCAAACATTTAATTTCTGAGGATACTGGGTACAAAACTGAAAACTTCTGTGCTCGTTTTCCTGAGACCAATAACGAACAATGGAAGGATTGTGTTTGCCATGTAATGGAAAAGAAGATTCAGATCAGAAAACAAAATATTTTTTAAAAAATTTTCGTTTTCATTTGCCTTTTCCATCATGGTTTCACAAAATTCCATTCTTCGCCACTGGTCTTCGAGAAATATTTCCTGAGTTTTTGAATACTTGAAACATTTGTACTCATATTTTTTCCAGATACGAGCAACAGTTTTATTCCCAGTTCCTCTCCAACACTTCTAGTGGACCGTGTCGAATCAAGTTCTAGGGTACTGCAAACCATTTCTTCCCGCCGTTCTATATCCTGGACCACTTCAACAGGTGGTTCTTGACATTTTGTATAGCATTTTTTACAATCTTGAAGACAAAATATGTCTCAAAATTTGTAACCACATTTAAAACCGTTTTTGCACAAGAAATCGGTCTATTCTCAAATGTCACTGAAAACAAATCTCTACATTGTACTGCCGAATTGCCTCCATAAAACCATTTTGTTAGTTGAATTCTTTCGGAAGGGGTATAAACAGCCATAGTGAAAAAAACACAAAAATAATGCTCAAAAATTATTAATGCAACGTGCGGTAACTCAGCAAAGTGAGGTCTGCTGACTCCCGGTTCAAAAAATAAAAATGAAAAATTCCGCCGCCTGCAAGCCGCAACCAAGCGGTGTTGCCATTATTTTGGGTAATACGTAGCTCAATATAACACGGTCTGTATATTATAACAAAATTATTTACTTGAATATCCAATTTCTTTTCAAAGACCTTAGACAACGTTGAGAATATTGAATTGGGAATTTTGCTAGATTATGCCTATTTATTTTTTTCCTATTTATTATTATTAGCAAAAATTTTTGTTTATTTTAGCATATGTAATATTTAACGCCGTTAAAGCATAGAAATTATCTGTACCCCCAGACTTTGATAATTTGTATGGAGTTATTAGCTCTATGAACATCTTTGACGTTGGAGAATATCAGATTAAAAGATTATGATTGTATTATAAAAGGTAACCACTTTTTTTTCGTCTTTCCTTAGTGACAATATTTTACATAGTTATGAAGTTTGGATGCTTTTTAAATAAGTTCTTAGTATATATCTCCACACTTATTAAGTGCGGAGAAGGTATATTTTTATGTTTTTCACATTTAATGTGAAAAAGAAATTCCAGTTTTCGCAGAATTATTTTATGAACTAAGGAATTTAATAGAGTGGCTATATGCTACAAAAACGAAATATAAAATGTGATTTCCTAATACAAGATCACCTAACTTTAAAAGATTTTTAGGAGTGTTGAAACACTGTAAATAGCATGGTTCACCAAAAATATCATGGGTATCGTCAGCTACATCTATTTATAATCTAGAAATCAGTACCAGAAGAGGAAATACCAAATATATTAGAAA
The DNA here is from genome assembly GCF_022605725.1 of Anthonomus grandis grandis. Taxonomy (NCBI): domain Eukaryota; kingdom Metazoa; phylum Arthropoda; class Insecta; order Coleoptera; family Curculionidae; genus Anthonomus; species Anthonomus grandis. The sequence continues at coordinate 38,955,890 of NC_065548.1, forward strand.
TTATATACTCTATGATTATAAATTAGCAAATCATATTATTATTAGTGACTAGATTGTTTAAACTTTAAAAAAAATTTTGTTGACTATACGAACTTGATAAATAAGTTTTTTTAGTTGCCCTGTTTACGAAAGATCTCTTAACAGAAAGTTCCATTAAAGAAAGTCTGAATAATATGTGTTTTAATTATTCACAAAGTAACAAAATTTAACGTAAAAAATAAAGTAATTAAATAATTGTATAAAATGTCGTAAATCTTTCCTATTTTTTAAGGCAGATTTTATTAATTTTATAGCACCTTTGTTATCGTGTATTTGCGTTCTTTCCTCCAGTTTAAGTAAGTGTATCCTATACTTTGTCCACTTGACTTAATCCCGATCCTTCTATAAGACCCTCGACTTAAACGAAGGCTGCTTTTAATTGCAGATGGTAAAGTCGGAACGCAAGAAAATAGTCGAGAGGAATAAAAACTAGTCGACTGAAAAAAAACGAGTAGCGGTCGTAGACGTAAAGTGTTGACGAAGAACTTTTACACAGCATTTTAAGATTGCGCACAGAAAAGAGAAAAGAGTGGGCTAGATGGATAAGGGCTATTATATTTAAGTGCTGAAAACTTTAAAATATGCTTGAGTTACAGATTTTAATCAGAATATATTAAGCGCATATAGTTAAAATTATTTAAAAAAAGACATTAATAATATGCTCTTTTGCATAATAATTTATTCATATGAATTAATGTTAAGTATTAAATTAAATTATATATTTTTTAACCTTTTGGTTTTGGTTAGAAAAAATGTTTATATTTTGTATTGTTAACTCAATAATTTTAATATAGAACCGAAGGTTAATGAAAGCTTGTTCAAGAAATTCCACTTTTCGCTTTTACTAGGAAAGCAATAACTCCGGCGGCAATAGTATATGCGAGTTTGAAGTGTGTTTTCTTTGATTTCTATGACTATGCCATTTATCTTTCCCTGTCAAGAAATTTCACTTAGAGAGCTAAGTAATGTTTCTACAGATGTTTGCAATAATTTTTGATATAAGTAAAAGATAAAGGGTACATTTCTATGTGTGTATTCGTAACGGCTTGTCAATTTTGTCAGGGTGACATAATTGAATATTTTTGGTCTTCTTATTTAAACTCCTCAGGAGGGGTAGGTCTTACCCTTAGAATCAAAAATAGAAATGGGGTTCAAAAATGATTTTCTATTTATTGTTTATTTGAAATCAATAAAAACGTATATTTAAACTTTGTATTTTTGTAAGACAAATTTCTACAATAATACACATGGGATCTACTTACAAACTAACTTATAAGTTATTAAAATGTTTCTATTTTTCTACAAATAATAATAAAGCCTGTTTCTGAACTTCTCCCGTATATTTCAGAAAATTTCACCAGGAATTGACCAGCATTTTGCAATTCGCTTTTTAGGATCAGCAATATGAATAGGCGATATTTTACACACATGTAAGATGCATTTAAGATATCACTTAACTCTTATACTAAGATAATATTCACAGAACTGTGGTACTTATGAAAATACCTCATTACATTTTGCTAAAAATCACAGAATAGATTTCACACTAGCCGACACGACACGACAACAATGTCCGTAGACACATAATCTCAAGTGATTCATAGGCACGCTTTCACACTAAACGATATAAGACAAGGACATATCGCCAAGCAGCAGTTACTCCACTAGTGTCGTCAACGATTTTTTGGTAGTTTAAATTAATTTCATCTATGAATATATTCTTAAAACATAATTCTTTTTTTAACAAAACTGGCCGGTTTCAAATATGATTTGGTAATATTAAGTAAATAAGTGGAATAAAAGCCCTGAAGACAAATGAAAATAATAAAAATACTTATTGTAATATTATCTGCCAAGTTTGGTCTGATTTAATTTTTGGACGATGGTTATAAGGAATAATAATATTGTTGCTTTATTTTTAACAGACCTTAAAATTTTTGTTAGCTGCTGGGTAATTGACCTGCGTTGCTAACAAAATAAATTGCAAAATACGCAGCTTTTTCGGTTCTTTTAGTTAAGTGAGTTTAAGCAAGTGGTAAGTTTTCCAATTTGGAGATATAATTAGATCTTTTGTGCAAAAGGCATCTTTTTCTTTGCATTATATTATGTAAAGTAATTCAAGCATTTATAATATTTTTTTGTAAAATCTTTATTGATCCGTAAAATATTCTAAAATTGTCGCTTATAATTCCAAATGCGCATTCCACATAACTATGAGCTCTTATGTATTCAGGTTATCGGCAACAATTACATAAATAACTTTTAAGTTTATTTCTTACGGCAAACGTCTTGCGTTTAAGTCAAATTCATTATTTATTAGTCTTCGACACAATTCAGTATTTTGAATAATCGAGGAATCACAATCCTTCCGATATGCTGCAATATCCACGAATAGAAAACTGTAATTGGCATCGGCAATTACTATAATATATAAATATATAATACAAAACTACAGAATAATATTTCTAATAATTAAAATTAATCGATTCTACTAGAGAAAAGTTTTTAATTCTAATATGCTTCCCGTCCATAGCTCCAAGATATCTGGAAAAAATTAACCCTTTGTTGGAAAATTTCGGAAATTTTTTTCGATCCTTATGGTGAGCGATAAGTGCATTGAAATATATATCAAATTTAGATACACACAAATTTTATATTTTTGCTTAAAGTAGATACCCCAATTTCATAATTATAATGCAATCTCGATAGCTCGATAGCTAAATATGTAAAAAAAATCTTCAATTAGTTAATTACTCTTTTTTTGCAAAAGATATTATTTTACCTAAATGGCAAATATAAGGGACTATTTTTTTAGACCTTTACGAATAAAAAGTGCCCAACGAACGTAAAAGCGTTATTTAAATAGTGACTATTTTCAATTTTTACTTACGATACCACAGACAGTAATTTTAATCAGGTTTAAACAGAATACCACAACACAGACGGTGTGTTAACAATATCTGTAACAACTATATCTTCGCGTCATTAACCTCTCAACTATCAAGTGAACGTCAACCAAGTCGTCAAATGTAATGAACCCTGCTGTTCAGAAAATGCTTCCCATTTACAGCATTCTCGATCAGTCCAGAAAATGCTAGTAGCATCCTTTGTTCCATATGAGTAATTAATTAATGGATTTTGAGATAGAAGTGTTAACGACTATTAACAAAATTAAAGAACACAGCATGAGTAAATTTTAAGTAATCCATCACAATGGCAGCATGTTGGCGTTTTACAGCCTTCACATGCAATGATCTTATTACACTTTGAAAATTCGCTTCAAACTTCGGATTATCAATCACCTATTCCAACATATGAGATGAAACACCAACGACAAAAAAACTTCTTAAATATATATTATATTATATCTTAAATATATATTGACAAATTATGTAAGAAACAAGTAACAACTATTTTGACCTTCCTCAATAGTATCTTTGGTATTTTTTTTTTTAAATATTAGCTTCTATTTAAGTTTTCTTGCATTCATTTGAGGTGAAACTTTAATTAAACTTTAAAAAATTAAATAAACTGTTTTTTTATAAAAACCGATAAAAAAACCTTACTTCATTGTAAATATTAGTTTTTCTTTAGCACATTAGAAAGCTAGTACCTTGGCTCTTGAACTTAAGAACATCTTCTAATATATAATCAAAAGTATTGCTGATACAAGAATAATTAATAAACTTGTTTGGGCTAGTTGTGCACTTTTCAAAAAAAGCATAATAAGCATAGTCTAGATATCTCACTTTTATTATGGGATGTACCCAAATTTTTTTTTGCTTATTTCTTTGCATGCGTCTTAGATATAATAATAATATTTGTTAACTGTCGCCTTGAACTTTTTCTTAAAGCACACGGTAACTGCAAGTTCCATCTTATTGCATGTGTAAATATTTAAATATGTTCTGGTGACACGACAGCATCATAACACGATTATATTTTCTTTGTGACGTTGTAGTGTCGGCTAGTGTGAAAACGCCCAATTTCTTCATCTACTTCAATTCAGGCGTAGGAAACTCAAAACCTATATGTCAATAGTCTGGTTAATAATATTTCTACAGGTACCACTTTAGTACAATTTATAGCCTTTGTACTTAAAACGGTTACACAGATCGTATATTAAAACCTCAGTTTATCCAGACCCAACATTTTGATGAAAGTGCCTATTCTGTTGGAAATATGCTCGGAATAACCCTATAAGCTGTTATATATTTAAAACATCATAACATCCATCCTAAAACCTGATAACATAGATTTACTCTCGGAGCCGAAATACTTCCATTCATCGTAGTCATGTACAATTTCCATGTTAATGGAAAAGAGAAGGACTTTCGAAAAGGTACCAGGTTCGAAGAGGTTATGGTTATCCGCCAATTTTTTAACATTCGTGAGTCACTTGATAATAATTTGAGAAGGGCAATGGAAAGCATAGCATAAATATTTAGTATATGATAATATACAACATACAAACTTCATTTGGTAATGACAAATGTCACTATTATGCCTCTATATACCTGTGTTCTCTAATAAAGCATGAAGGTTGCATAACTGAATGTAAGATCGGTTTTCCATAGTTTTTATGAGTTTATCTTATTCATTGTTGAGAATGATTTCGATGTTGTTATATTAACCGAGACGTGGCTAAGCAATAATTTATCTATTGATACACTAAGCATCCATGGATACTGTTTTTATAATAAGGATCGATTTGCTACAGGTGGGGGAGTTGGTGCCTATGTAAAATATAATGTAAGACACACAACTTTTGATTTCAATTTTCAAACATCTGATCAACTAGAATACAACTACAACTAGAACATAAATATAAACAATATGATTATAAATGATCTTGAAAACGTAATATCTGAGACATTTCTTTAAGCGGATATACTTTTGTACGTGGGAGTTGTACTTTTGTACCTTTTAATTTATCTAATTCTATACTGGATACTTCTGAGTGTTATGGTCTGCAACAGCCTATAAACTTGCCTACTAAAGTGATGGAGACCTCAAGCGCACTTATTAAGCCTATATTAATTAATAATTTTGATTTAATGAAACAATATGATACGATATCTTTAAATGCAATAACTTTGTTTGTTAGTTTTGTTATGATAATTTGTCTCCTAATAATACAAAAGCACCTCCTAGAATATTCTCTTCTATATTCTCTAGATTTAATCAATTTAAATTTGTTAATGATCCCTTAGATGAATCGTGGCATCAAATTTTATGGTTAATGGTTTTATGGTTATCAATTTTAACTTTTTGATAAGCATGCTTCCATAATAGAGGTTCGAACAACAAAATCAAAATCTCTAACGAAAGGAACTTTGATGAAAATGTGAATGATGAAAATGATGAAATTGGTCACCTTAAAGTTCTTAAACTGTTGAGCGATAAAAGTTATAGAAAAATGAAATCGAAGGCTGATCGTTGATTTTATAAATGGATTCATAACCAGGCATTATTTGCCACTAGAGCTGCAAAAAAGAGATATATTATAAATTCTTTTTAATTAACAATACAGCTAAACTCTGGAAAACTCTTCAAGCTTTAAATATTCGCTCACAGAAAAAAACACATTATAAAAATTCCTTTTGAACGTTGATTATGACATCTGGAGTTATTTTTCTAATTTCCTGGCGTATTTCTTCTTTTAAATCTTCTAAGCTCGCTAAGTTACTAACATACACTTTATTTTTTAAGCATACCTATAAAAAGTAATCGAGGGGAGTTAAATCTGGTGATCTGGATGGCCATTCAATGAACCCTCGTCTACCTATCCAACGATTTGGAAAAACTTCACATAGATAATTGCGAACGGGTAGAGCATAGCGTACCGGGTACTCCGTCCGGTACTCCATCCCGGTACTCCGTCTTGCTAAAAAAAAAAATCACGTTGGTGCATGTCGGGTCCATCCAGATACAAAGTTTTCAGAGCGGGGATAAGATTATTTTAAAGAAACTCCAAATACCTCTCACCAGTGAGAGTGTCACCAAAAAAGTAAGGTCCTAAAACTCTTCCTTCCACTATACCGCACCACACATTAACTTTTTAAGGGTATTGAGTATAACATTCTGTGAACCAATCGGTCGCCCAGTTTTGACAATTCTGTCTGTTCATATAGCCGTTTAGAGTAAACGTTGCTTCGTCAAAAAATATAATCCATTTTACAAAATTATTATTATCATTACATAATTGCTGCATTTGCTCACAAAATTTATTTCGGCGCTGAAAATCATCTTCCGATAGCTCTTAAAGTAGGAATATTTTATATGGGTGGAACTTTCCTTTTTTCAATACTTTATGCATAGTAGATCACGATAAATTAACATTAGAAGCCGTGCCTGTGATTGTGGCTTTAATATTATCTTGGACCGTTAACAGAATGTTCTTTATTACAGAACTGATCTTCTTTAGTTATTAAACCCCGACCAGCTTTTTCAGTATCCGGAACATGAATTCACAAAACTTTGCTTTAACTCTGCTTACCATTCTTTGGGTTATAATAGGTGACCTATCAGGATGAGTTGCATTAATCCGATCCATTAATCCATCTCCAAAACCACTCATGCACAAGATTTCGACTCTTTCACGTTCGGTTAATTTTCTCATATTTCATACAATAACAGTAGGTTGTGTACTTACTAATAAAACGCAGGATTACACTGTTTTCGTTTCTCAAAAAGAATAAAAACCGCTTGCAAATGTAAAAATACTTTAAGTAGTTGCACCAAAAAACATTCACTTTTTGACACCGACAACAACAACTCGAAAAACAAAATACCAACATTTAATTTAGATAGCTATTTCTTTAATTTTACATTTTATCATCATTTTTCGTTCAAAATTGCTTATGTAACCACTATTCATTTGTACCATATCCCTTGTAAAAAAAATGCGTTCTTTCTGATTCTGCATTAAAAAATGGTGGTTTCCATTTAAAAAATATATTGATGACGTCATATCTTTTTTTTTTTGAGTTACCCTGTATATATAATTTTTACGTAGAAAAATCCTAAACAAAATATAATTAAATTCGACAGGTTCGGGCGTTTTTTTTTAGAAACGGTCCATTTCATTTTTATTGAATTTATCCGCTACTTTACGGATGCACTGTATATGCTTATAAGAAAGTGGTAACGATTTGTACTCTACTAACATATCCTAGTATACTTCATTTAATAAGAAAAAATAAAAAATCGGTTTTATAATCAGTTAATAGTATATTATTAGATTAAATTATGAAAAAATTAGACTATTTCAAAAAGTTGCGCTATATCGTATATGGTGCGTAATTCGCAAATCTACCACTTCAGTGTTTATGGCGAAGTAATTATTATTGGCCATAAGTAAATGGTAGTTTGGTGATCAGTGACATTGATATAGAGTAGTTTAGTGCATTATTAGGTACTTTCACACTTTTTGAAATTTTTAGAAGCAGACAACTTGATTCAAGATCACTGGATTAATGTGAATCTAAGATGATGTAAATTTCTAAGATAAGACAAAACCATTATAACCTTTATAACCTATTTCTTTCTCTATTAAAACTTAATACAAAAACAATAATGCAAATAGCCAATTACTTGCAGAAAATCCAGTGCTACTGGAATGTCTACTGTGACTTCTGTATAGCTTTTCTTCCAAATAATAAATGTGTGATCCACATACTTTGAGTTTGAATTATATCATAGTAATCCTTGAACCACTCCATGTATATGTTGACCACCACTGGAGATAATAGCTGGAGATAATTCTTTGACTTGAAAGTTAGGAGTAACGTAGACAAACTTCCAAAAGCTCCATCACTAGTAGAAGTCCAGTGCATTCTGCAAGCGTTTTATCCTGCTGAGTCATTACCTAATAATGTTAAAGTTTTTTTTTGTTAGGTGCATTTCTATAAAGACTCTTAACATCAAAGCTATAAGCTAGTATATCGGTGCTAGTCTAACAGTAGTGGTTTGGAGGAGATTGACAAAATAAACTTTGTTTAATCCAAAGAAGTCCGTGTTCCCGTGTAGTTGCTGGATATTGCTTAACCTGAATGTGGAAAGTTTAATAACTTTGTCATAAAATTTGTCATAATGCATATATTTTTTAATAATGATTGTATTATAGGTGTGAGAGATTTTCTAAATTATACAGGTATTCTAAACCTACGTAGAATGTTTATAAATCACGCTTTAAAGTAAGAATCTATTCGTGAATATATGCTCTCATTCCCAGCCGTCCAATATCATCACTGTAGGTCATTATCACCACTATTTTCTGCCCCATTATTACTATCATATTTTTTAAATTGTTTTGTATTATGTTTTTCCTATACAAAGATCGATCCTAGTGGCTTTGTTTCTGCTTTTTTTTTACTTTAATAGTTAAGTGTATTTATTTCCATTCTTTTGTTTTTTTTTTAGGTTACTATAGATAAATATGTGGTTCACTATAATAGCATTTGTTTAGTAGACTTCGCCATCTTTGTCCTATTAGGTGTAACAGATTACAGTTGTAATCTATAGGCGGTGGTATATTGGTTATTATAAACGTATTTTGTTTTATCTAATAAAACACACTATTTATTTATTTACTTATTTAAAAGCCATTTTTTGGGAGGTAAGGCAAGTCAAGTCAGTTCGTGAGTGTATGAAATAGTGATAATAAATAAATTAATTGTAAATATTAAAAATTTATTGAAAATGTTAACAATGAAATAATTATTAATTATTCGTAAGTGATATATATTTATATTTTTAATTTTTTGATGGCCGTTTAGTGCTTTTTTGGATAGCATCTACTTGCTACGACCACAGGTGTTTAAAATTACATTTTTGCTGATAATAAGTTAAAGTAGCTTTCCTCTATCGATAAATGAACAAAATAAAAGGACAAAGCGTAATAAAATTATTAAGTTGTCCAACAGAATGAACCAAACTTGCGACCAGAATGTATAACTTCACTTAAAACTGAGCAATCAGTTTTAGGAGTGGGTTATTTATAATAAATGTGAAATGTACTAAAACTCAGTTTTAATTTACAACAAAGGCAATAATTTAAATTGTTGGGCTTCACATACTTTATGTCTTTAAAACTAATTGCTTTTAATTACAAGACTGTTTTTATTCGCTTAAATACCATTTACGTTTTAAACTTAACTAAAATTGCCACGTGTTTTCTCGTATACTGATTGCAAGACTTAAATATATAATATGTTTAACTGGTGGCCATTTGATTGCATCTACTAACTGAAAGTCGTCACGCGAGCTATATAGAACTCAGCTTTTCTTACTTTAAGTTAAGTGAAAATTATAAGAATTACTCTGCAAGATTTTAAGTATTTTTTTATTTGTATTAAGTGAAATACAAAGTTTGAAGTAAAAAAAAATTATTCCAATTATAAATTATTAATTATAATTATATAAAAAATTAAATACATTCTGTACATTTACCTAAATTAAAAAAAGATATAAAGTTATATTAATGGAACACAAAAAATTTTTAGATTAAACGTTGTTATAAGTTCTGCTACACACGGTAAAAAATTGAAAACTTACAAAGGCTCTATCTGAAGAACCAAAAAAGAAGTTAAAAATGGCTAAAACAGTTTCTCGAATAGAAACAGTGAAACAAATTAATATTTTCACTTACCTCTTTACCTGCAGTCACCCCAACTGTATATTTTTAAATGGCATCATAAACATAGAGGCTTGCTTCTGAAGTCTTATCTGAAACCTTTTTTAAAACGCTTTATAACAATCCTTACAAAGCTACATTTCATTCTAGTTCCTTTAATTGGTAGTTGTTTAATGAACGAAACATTGAATACTTAATTGAAGTAAAATTAGATTTATTATAAAACATTTTAGGTCTGTACTATTTTTGTTTACTCATAGCTCTTCTTATAGCCCTCTATTTCTTATTACCTTATCTATTTACTCTCTAAAGCTTCCCCTTGGTCTTTCTCCCTATCTTCTATATACTGAAGACCACATCATAATCTGTTTGGCAGTGGCTCGTACGTCATTCTCTGGACATGCCGTATCATTTCAGTTGGTTCATTTTTATATCATATGCAATACTATGCCGAACTCCCGTATTTGATCATTGTGAATTCTTTCAAGCCTCGATCTGCCTGCCGGACGCCTCAAAAAAACCATTGCCGTCGCTTCTAAGGTTTTCTTTTCTCGTTCTTTGAGTGGCTATATCTCGCTGCCGTAAGTAGCGATGCTTCGATATAGTTGTCCTTCTCTGTATATTCCTATCTTTAAAAAAATTGTCCATGGTTTCATCATTGAAAATATTTACGCCTTGATTTAGCAGTTTTTTATTGTTAGGCCATTTTTCAAAATTAGGTCTTCCTGGCTTCCTCTTAAATTCAGGTATTCTGTTTTTGCAATGTTCATTTCGCATCTCCACTTCTCGTATTGCTACTAAGTAAGTGTTATTTTTAAGTTAAGCAATCAGTGTGCTTCTAGTCCAAGTCATATATATATTCTTATGAGAATCCTATGTTTTAAGGACCTGGTTGTCAGCGAAGCTGAGGGTGAATAATGTGGAATCATTAAATGGGATACCTATAATTAAAGATTTCCGGTTCCATTTTTAAAATATATTTTAAACAGTTTTAAGAAAGCGCCTCTGTTTAAATCCCTTATTTAGAGCAAATCCCGTCGAGATTAATGCGATTTTAATTTTAATTTGGCAGTTTTCATATAGGCTTCTTACTGCGTTTATAATATATACAGAGCTTTCATTTTAAAACAATCCACCCTTAATAACTTTCTTAAAAAAAAAAAAAAAAAACACGTCAAATTAGATATACAGGGGGACGTTTAATTATGCATTTACTGAAGTTCTGTCAATTGGTGATTATACTAACTTCACTTTAATATGTCAAATGGGAACCCTTATCGGGTGATACATCATAGTAAGGAGCGTAAAATTCTCTATTTAACGGTACCAAAAAAAATGAAATCGGTAAATGTGTAAGCAAATAGTTAGCGAAAATGTTTAGAAATAATGAATATTTTATTTACGCCAAACTTTGGTATGTCAAATGGCTACCCCATGGTGTGGGGTAGCCATTATTTTAAAGGGCATTCATTATGCTATCAATGGTTGTAAAAAAAAATAAAATTGATAGACCAAGAAGCAATTAAAGTGTAAATCAGTAGGGTAGAAAAACAAATTTAATTAGTTTAACAAATTTATTTTATTTTATTAAATGCGCGCCGTTATTAGCAAGACAATAAAAAAGCCTATTTTCAAATTTCTTACGAACATTGGCAAGGGTCTGCCCGCTAATTTCTCTGCATTCTTGAAATATTCTATTCTTTAAATTCTCAATACTCTCAGGTGGGGTTTTATAAACTTTGCTTTTTAAGTAGCCCCAAAGAAAAAAGTCTAGTGGGGTTAGGTCCGGAGACCGCGCAGGCCATTCGATTGCACCACGTCTGCCAATCCACTTTTCTCGAAAATTTTCATCAAACCACTCTTGAACTACCAAAGTGTAGTGCACGGGAGCTCCATCCTGCTGAAAATGTATATTATTTTCATTCAATAATATAGCACCATGTTGATCTACTTGATTTTCCATAGATTGGACGATGGAAGGGTATATTGCATTTATCTAAAAGGTTTAAATAAATTTCTACAGTCAAATTTTCTTTAAAAAAAAAATGGCCCGATTATTTCATTCCCATAAATTCCTGCCCAAACATTAATTTTTTGGGGATATTGGGTATGGCCGATCCATATTTGGGTATCCCGAAAAACATGCGGATTTTCATTATCCCAGTATCTACAGTTATGTCTGTTCACCAGGCCATTTAAAAAAAAGGTCGATTCGTCACTGAAGCAAATGTTCTTCAATAAATGGGGATCGTCGTCAATTCGCTGGCACATCACTTCACAAAATTGAATTCTGCTATCAAAATCATCTTCTCCGAGTTCATGAAGAATATGAATTTTATAAGGAAAAACTTATTTTTTTTTTAAACTTTATGTACGGAACCAGTGAAAATATTTGTTAGTTTTGCGGCCATTGGTATAGACAAAGTCGGATCCATAGCAAATTGTCCTAGTACTTCAACTTGGCATGCTTCATCGGCAACTCTATTTTCATATTTTTTCTTATTGCAAATCGATCCCGTCTCTTCAAATTTTCGTATCAATTCTAATTTTCTAACTTTTTATCTTGATACCTTTCATTAAATGCTCTCGCGGTTCTGCGAGCACAACGATCTTGAGCTCCATAAAGGAAAATTATATCTATTCTTTCGGCCAGCATATACACCATTTTATTAACTCACTGTTTTAACTAAAATTGAAAAATTGCACGCGTCAAACTGACAGTTTTAACAATAATAAATCGCCTGCTTTTTAAACGCCTTAAAAATGTAAGGTATTGCAGTGTTTTTTTGTACCTATTAGGTAGGTTTCACAAAAAATATAAGTGAAATAAATACACATACAAAGTTAAAAGACTGCAAAGGTTTTTGCAAAAAATTTGAAGACACTCTTTTTTCTCGCAAATAACGGTACACATTCTTTACTTAAAAAAATTAATAATTTGTTGAACTAAATGTACTGTTTGTTACCACACATTTTAACTTCTAAATTGCTTGTATTTTTTTTGATGATAAAAAATGTAATAATTTTAAAATGATGTAGGTACCACACTAAAAGTATTCATTTAAAATACCAAAGTTTGGCGTAAATAAAATGTTCATTATTTCTAGGCATTTTCGCTAACTATTTGGTTACACATTTACCGATTACATTTTTTTTGGTATCGTTGAATAGAGAATTTTACGCTCCTTAGTATGATGTATCACACGATGGGGGTTCCCATTTGACATATTAAAGTGAGGTTAGCTGGAGGTGAGGAGGTGATTGACAGAACTTCAGAAAATGCATAATTAAACGTTTCCCTGTATATCTAATTTGACGTGTTTTTTTTTTTTTTTTTTTTTTTTTTTAAGAAAATTATTAAGGGTGGATCGTTTTGAAATGAAAGCACTGTATATTTAGGTTTGTTAAACGCTATCATTTGTCTTTTTCAGGTCGACAAATACTAAATGTACCTCATTATCCTAATTTTTTCGCTTCAAATCCTGCCTGGCCATCGGCTTGGTGACCAGCGTAGTCTCGTTTTCTAATCTTCTTTACAAGTTTGCCTTACTTCTTGCTGGTTGAGCCCATCACTGCAGAGAAGATTAAAACTAAACTAAAACTACTTACAAGTGGCCTTATATACTTAAGATGTAACTAATAGAGTAGAAAATTCTACGAAGCATGGCCAAACAAATCTTAAATACTAACTAAACTATATAATTGACTATAAGAGATTAGACCTTTATTCCTATTAAGATTTTTTTTAATGATTTTTGAATTGCTAAACTTTCGCATGCATCTAGATTTCTATTGCTATTAACTGATTTACGTAATTTTAAGTTGTTCTTTTCTACAAAGTGACCAGTATTTAAAACATGTTCAGCTAAACTTGACTTTTCAACTCTTCCATATTTTACAAGAACTACATGTACTTTAAATCTGACATTAATTAATAACTTCTTGTTTCTCCTATGTAGTTTTTATCATAATCGTTGGAAATTTATCTCATAGATCCTGAACTTTTTAATAGTCGTTATTTTATCTTTTATTTCCTAACAAAGACTCTTATCGAAAGTTTACTTATTTTCATGTTTATGAAATGTGCTAGACTTTTTAAGATTAACGTTAAACCTATGTCTTCTCATTAGTTTATCAATAATCATATCGTCATAACCATTGACTCAAGCAATTAAATTAAATCTGTTTTTATTTGGAGAAAATGACACCGAACGATGTACCAAAAAATTCATGCTTCCATCAGTGCCATTTTTTGTTGAAAATTATGGTAAGGGTCACTAGTTGTATATCTAAAAGTATTTGTTCGAAGGTAAATTAATAGGTAGAAAACAGTTTTTGAATTGTTCTACAAAATTATCAATATTGTATTTGTTGTTGTCGAATACAGCAAAATACTTCATCAACAAATCTTAACCAAACTCGTGGAAAGTATTGAAATGTATTTTTTTCAGTTAACTCATGAAGGGCTGTGCTAGAAAGGGAGAGAGGCAATTACTTAATATTAACTTATAATTACTACTTAATTTTGAATTTAAACTTTATATTACTCGGCCTTTTGCCTTTATTTTAAAATTTAAATGAGAGTATTTACTAAAAGAAAATGATAAGGACAAAAACCTAAGGAACGTTTTTTAAAGCAAACCCATCAATTTAAAGTTATTATTAAACTATGAAACTATAAAATACTTTAATAACAACATTTTCGTACGATATATCCTAGCCAGACTTTTAACGATCTCACAGTTTAAACGATGGTGATCGAAAAAGCATAAAGTAAAATAACCTACGACACCTTTGAGCGTGATAAACGATTTACCTTAAATGTAAATGTATTCCATAAAATATATCTGTCTGATTCGTAATGAAAGATAGAGTAACAGAGTAAGGTAATATGTACAATTCAAGGTAAAGGTATGTACAATTAAGGTAATATGTACAAAGTCAAAATGTACAACTGATCTACTAGAACATTGCAAATACAAGTAGCGTTATGAAAATAAAAATATATAAATATTTTATACCAATTTATTTTTTGAAAAAATTTAAAAGTAATATAGCAGTATAGCTATAATTATATTATTAAAAATTATCTTATTGAAAACATGACTCCCACAATAAATAACTAACCATAAATTAATTTAGTTTATGAAATGTGAAATCTATAGCACATAAAAGGATAAGTCCATTGGCATACTCCGTAAGATGGGAAGGGAAGTAGAAGAAAAAAATAAAGGTTGTGAAAAAAATGTTTTACAAAAAAAGGTAAAGTTTAGTTGCTCATGGCAGTATAGCCAGTTAACTGTTCTTTTACTTAGCCGCAGGTAGAAAAATCAAAAACTAATAACTCAAATCGAAAATTAGCCATTTAACGAAAGACGACTAATTATAAATAATTGCTTTTTTAATTACAAGGATTAAAAAGGTATATATAAAATTAATTACAATAAGCAAAAATAGATTAATAATACCTAATTATTAAATTAAAGTGTTGACAAATATTAAAGTATAAGTAAATGGCAATGTTTAAGATCTCAATAAAACTTTACTTTTCATTTAGAGGTTTTTTTACTTTAAATTTAAAGATTGACGGACTAAAATATTTGATATTAATTAAAAGTGTGTTATATTTATTAACTGCTTGGTATAAATACAATTGTTAAAAAAAAGGCTGTTTGGTGTTTAGGAATATGCACATTGATTATATTTCATAATTTTTAGTGATGCTTAATCAAAATAAATAAAAGTTTCTCAGAAAGAGATTCCGGCATTTGTCGACAGATAATTCTATATACCAAGTTCAAAAAAAGATTGTTACGACGTTGCTTCATATTCTACTAAATTATTTAAAATATGTAACTAGAGATATGGTCATATTTTCTTAAACCGCAATATCTGCAATATCAGTTTCAAATAATTTGTATTTGTCTTTTATCTGAAAATCTCAAAAGACTCCTGTAAACTTTAGCACCATAATTAAACAAGGAAAGAATGAGACAATGGCAAACCATAAAATAAAAATACAATAAAAATGAAACGGACCGTATTTGAAAAAAATGCCTGAACCCGTCGATTTTAATATTGGGTTTAGGGGTTTTCAAAATGGGGTTTTCAAATTTTTAAAAGGCGAAAATTAAATATACAGGATGGCTCAAAAAAAGATATGACATCATCAATATGTTTTTTAAATGGAAACCACCATTTTTTAATGCAGAATCAGAAAGAACGCATTTTTTTATAAAGGATATGAAACAAATGAATAAGGGTTACATAAGCAATTTTGAATGAAAAATTATGATAAAATGTAAAATTAAAGACATACCTATCTAAATTAAATGTTGGTGTTTTGGTCTTTTAGTTGTTGTTGTTGTTGTTGTGAATGTATTTTGATGCAACTATTTGAATTATTTTTACATTTGCAAGTAGTGTTTATTCTTTTTGAGAGACGAAAGCAGTGTCATCCTGCGTTTTATTATTAACTAAATTTTATTACCTACTGTTATTGTATGAAATCTGAGAAAATTAACCGAACGAAAAAGAATCAAAATCTCGTGCATGATATTTCGAAGATATGTCGCGTACTTAAAAGGAAACGGTTCAGTTGTTTAATGCAACTCATCCTGATCGGTCGCGTATTAGCTAAAGCATGGTAAGGAGAGTTAAAGCAAAGCTGGTCGGGATTCAATAACTGAAGAAGATGAGCTTAACGTTCTGTTAACGGTCCAAGGTTATCCCAAAGCCACAATCATAGGCACGACTTCTAATGTTAATTTATCGTGATCTACTGCACATAAAGTATTGAAAAAAGTTCCACCCTTATAAGATATTCTTACTTCAAGAGCTATCGGAAAACTATTTTTATCGCCGAGATGAATTTTGTAAGCAAATGCATCAATTATTAAATGATGATATCAATAATTTTGTAAAACGGATAATACGAAACAACGTTTACTCTAAAGGGCCATGTGAACAGACAGAATTGTCGACATTGGGCGACCGAAAACTCTCATTGGTTCACAGAATGTCATACCCAACACCCTCAAAAAATCAATCTGTGGTGCGGTATAAAGGACGGAACAGTTTTAGGATCTGACTTTTTTTTATGATACTCTCACGACATAAGAGGTATTTGGACTTTCTTCAAAATGATCTTATCTCCGCTCTGATAACTTTGTATCTGGATTTGGAAAAACCCGACCTGCACCAACGTGATCTTTTTTATTTCAGCAAGATAGAGCTCCGCCACACTATGCTTTACTAATTAGCCAGATTTAACTCCCCTCGGTTATTTTTTATGGGGATACTTAAAAAGTAAAGTGTATGTCACTTAACCAGCGAGTTTTTAAATCGCCTTGGTTATTGTCAGGTTGGTAACGGTGTTCAGTTAAATTTAATTTAGATAGATATTTCTTTAATTTTACATTTTATCATCATTTTTTGTTCAAAATTGCTTATGTAACCGCTATTCATTTGTACCATATCCTTTGTAAAAAAATGCGTTCTTTCTTATTCTGCATTAAAAAATTATGGCTTACATTTAAAAAATATATTGATGACATCATATCTTTTTGAGTCACTCCGTATATTTAATTTCCACGTAGAAAAAACCCTAAACCAAATATTAAAATCGACGGGTTCGGGCATTTTGTTTAAAAAAGGTCCATTTTATTTTAATTAAATTTATCCGCTACTTTACGGATGCACTGTATATACCCACTACTTCCAAAAATTACTCAGTGACATTTCTTGCTTCATCTTGCTTTGACATTTTGCTTCAAATTTTATTGGCGAGAACTTTTATTTATTTTTTGCAAATGTTTATTCTATTTATTTTCCGCTGTTAGGACATTATTTAGTGCAAAGCTAATATAAACTTGTATATCATCAGCGAAGACGTAGGTTGGCATGAACGGAGTAGGTGACAATTGAAGGTGTATATGAAACAAAGTGCAGGGCCCGACACAAAACCTTGAGGCAGTTGTCAAATGACTATATTTGTGAAATGTATGAGAAGAAAATCGTTTTTAAATTTTGCTTTTTTAAAACGACAGTAAATATACGACAATAACAGTTTGACAGTTATATTTGTTAAACCACAATATTTTAATTTAGCAATTAATAAATACATTGTGACCTATGGTATCAAAGGCCTTGAAAAACTCAACATCAAAAATGGTAGTTATATCATCGACAAGATGTGTGACACATACTGATGTGAAGGTATAGGATGTTGTTTGAACTAGCATACGCAAAGAGTTGTTTATATAATAATTTCTCAACTAATTTGGAGAGTGCAGAAAGGATATTTGTAAGTCTTAGGTCAGAGAGCACTTTACTATCATTATTTTGTACTAGTGGAGTAATAGGGCTAATTTTTCATAAACTTGGGATACAAGGATTTATCATATGTAAAACATATTTGTCTATAAATGAGCTACTGTGCTGCAGCATTTGTTTTAAACTGTTTATTAAGCATATATATTTCTTTTATATTAGATATTTTAAAGTTAAAAGATACACTCAGAGGAGTCTCAGGAGTCATTGTTGCTAAAATAGTCGACCAAATCCTGATCTCCTCGAGATATAAAAGATGCTTAAAAATAGTTATTTATTTTAGTGGCACATTCAATACTGTCAGGTACTTATAATGATTTATCAGTTTTAGAGTTTAACTTTTTTTTTTCATAAAAATTTAGGGTCATTGCTTCGACACACCTGAGATAACTATAGTTTACCTTGTTAGATCTTATAAATTTTATAGCTAAATTTCGTAATGTCCCATGCTTAAAAGTTGTATTGCAATTTTGTTACTTTATACTTTTTAAAAGAATTCTTTCGAATTTAATATCCTGTACCCCAAAAATACTATAGATGTGGGCAATAGAAAATCACAATTGCGAAAATTTTCAATGAAAACTTTAATGGATGTCCACAAATATTCAATTGAGTCAACAAAAAGCTTTTTTTTTGGCTAACAATGATTTACTCATCTAATAAATATGTCCCAAAATATGTAAAAATAACTATTATTATAACCATAAAAGTAAATTTGTTAAATTTCTTATAATTATATCTTAAGGTTGTAGTTACGTTCTTTGTTTTGTCATTTTCTGTAAAGTTCCTAATTTTAGTAACACTCGTTTTTGCATTTTGGCTTTTTTATTTATATTCTTTTATAAAATCATTTAGTTATGATGATTTGGAGTGAGATATATCCTGACTCTCTCTTTCTCGCTAAGTCTTTTCTTTTATTGCTTAAAATCTGCGAACCAATAAATATTTCCTAAAAAGTTCCAATTTCCAATTAAATTGTTAATTTTATGAACGGGTCAAAGTGGAGAGTGGACCATCAAGAATTTAAAACATTACTTCTTAAGAGTCGAGTAGACTAGTAATGAAGTTCAGTTGACCACCGGCTAATGAAAAGAAGGACCTGGGATAGGTTCTTAAACAAAAGGAAAACAAAAAAACTACCTATTTATTTCGTTTAATTCTATCTTTTTTAAATTTAACAAAATTTAAGTTTTCCATGCTAAGGAATATCTAATTAAACAACTTATAAATATTAATTTATATTTGTCTCAATAGTGTTAACTTGTGTCATATGCCAGACGGTTAGTCAGATTTGATAAAATTACTATACAGCTTGGGAACCTGAAGATTACGCATTGTCCAAAATAAGAGCAACATCACTTGCACCAGTTTTGAATTTCGAGACTTCCTTTCGCCTTTAATATTGTCATAAATGCCACACTAAAGTGCAAGAATTTCTATTGAAAATGTCCAGGAGCAAGAATGACTGAAAGAAATGGTTTGTAGTGCCCCCGAATTCAACATAAACAAGTAGAAGTATTGGAAAGGAACTGGATACGGGTCATAAAACTATTTCTCCTATTCAAATCCTTCCAGATTTACACCTGGGATTGGTGTATTTTTAACAAGATGCTATAGTAATGTATGATTTTTAACAAATCGTTTTCCTAACTGCATAACTTTATTAGTTGGACTGCCAATATTAGATAGCCTCTTAGATCTCTAAATTTTTTTCAGACACCTTTAGTTACAGTGGCACCCTTACTTTTCAGTTATTTTAAAGTGACCATTTACAAACACGAATTAAGTAGACCAACAAATTTCGAGGAATTGCGCGATAAAATTGTTAAATGTGCCAAATTCATTTCATCAGAAACTCTTTTGAAAGTACAAAATGGCTTTTATAATAAGGTAACTTATTGTTTAGACAAAGAAAGAAGTCTGAGAAAATTTTTTAAGCAATTAATTTTCCTTAAGTTTCTTTTTAACACTTTTAATATTATTTTTGTATAGTGTTTGAATTTTACTACTTTTATCAGAGTTTATTTTTTGTTTTTATTAAAATTTTTTAAAACGATTTAATTTTTATTACGCAATAGACAGCTTAATAAATATTTTGTAATTACAATTCTATGTCGGCTGTACCCTGATATGTGTAAAGCCTGCATTTTGCAAAATTTTATTAAAAGTAATATAGTTGCTTCGATCAAAGTCAGATGCTTACTAACGTCCTACTGAAAGACCACGAAATAGCAGGCGAGTGGCAGAGCGCACGAAATGCATGCGTGCGCGTTGCCATATTTCGCCATTAAGAACTTCTCTATGCCTAATAATTGAGTCTCCACCATGTATGTTTAATTAACCTTGTTTTTCCAATAAATGTGAGCCAGACTCAATCATGTCAATATTTTTCACTCTACTCATTTTGTCTTCGAAATTAATCCTTAAATTACACTTAGAGGTCCTTTATATATGGAAATATTTAATAGTTCCAAAAACATGATTTTATTAAAGTTAAACATAAGAAAAGTTGAACATGATTTTATAATATACCTTTTGGGAAACTTCAATTTGTGACCATATTTAGATAGAATAATTTTAAAGAACACACAAACCTTTTCAACCCTTTTAGTTTGCTTAGAAAATATGTTGTATATAATAAATACATTATTATAGAACATATTAAAATATTTCTAAATGTAATAATGTAAATGCTATAGTTAATAATCTTATTTAAAAGATGAAATTGGACACAACATATTTTGATGTATCTTACACAAGAGATTTTCATAATTTACAATTTCTTCTAAAAAATCGATAAAAACAATATGTCACCATTGTTAACAAAACTCGTTATGATCAGAATATCTTCGAGTTTGACATTTGTATATATTTAGATTTATCTCGAGTGTTCGATCAATCTAAAACTTTTTGAGTATGCTAAAACAAGTTCCATTTACTGAAACTTTTCCAACCGAAATTCTTTACTATGTAAATTATGGCCTTTCCAACTTCTTGCCGTCCCTCGCTTTTTGCAGCGATAAGGGAACAAAAGATCATTTTATTTAAAATTTGTCCCGATAAATCAAACTGATATTTCAGATATTATTTTGTGATTATAGGAATATATATTTGGCTTCGTTTTTTATCACACAGGTCTCAAAATAAATTAGACTCATTTGATCACTCATTCTTAATTTTCTTTATATTATACGATGCTTTATGAATGTTAATTAATTCTTGCAATCTCCAAAAAAATTAATTTCGATAAATGCTTTGTGGCGTAAACATTTGCTCTTGCTAAATTTTAAGAATTTTCCAAATTGCTGCCCAAAAGCAGAACTACATAAATAATGATTAGCATAAGTAATAATAAATACCAAAATTCAACAAAAATTCTTACAGCTACCGAGAAAATGTGATTGGAGCTCTATTTTCATTATTACTTAATTATGAAAGTACAAAATATACTTGGGCGCCATTACTTTAACAAAAGAAGTCTTTAATTTCCAAGACTCTTTCCGATTGCAACTTAAAAAAAAACATAGGATTTATTACACACCCAGTCAGACTTTAGAAGGGGACCCACTTAGTGTAAGATAACTGGGCCCAAAATAATTCTCTAGATAGTCCCAAGTACATAGAAGGAGTAGGGGACACATGCAGGACATTACCTATGAAGAAACAGTGTCGACCCATAGTAGCAACGTAACAACCCAAGTTTTAGACTCTTTTAATTGCCGGAAAATCTCGATGAATGTAGTAATACCAGACCGTACCTGTGGTAAGACTCTGCTGTATTCATCGGGGGGGGATACAATTATGGCTGCCGGATCCTTCTAAAAGGAAAAGTCTTGACCACATCAACTCTGAAAATAGGTGCGGTCGCCCACGATTTGACGTCGTCAACATGTAGTTAGGCCGGCGGTGCGATTCTTTTTTAATTTGTCAGATACATCAGCCTAACATTTATACAGGTAAGCATAGGCACTATGTGCAAAGCATTACAATACATCAGGATAGACTTTTTATCGATTTAGAAGGACGCATTATTAAAGTCGCCAGCCATTAGCAACTCAGAAACTGAAGTAAGAGAAAACCTCTCGACCTGGGCCACATAAAAAAGTTTTAACCAAGCGGGAGATAATGGTAGGGATATGGAGGAAGCGTTCCTCAAGATAAACCCGAGGGCCACCGGCTAGACCACAATTAAAGACAGCCTTGTTGAGTCATCAGTACTCTAAGTGGAGTCATCTCTTTCAAAGAAAAACTAGATACAGAAGTAGTGATGCTAAACAGTATATTTATTAATTTTTTACAAGGCAGCATTTCTCTTCAGGAGAGTTAGCAACAGGAGATTGCCCTGGTGGAATAACCATCTTAAAAAAGATATAAGAAGGTTGCACTACCGCACATTCAAGAACATCCTCCCTTGAGAGCGTGGGGATCAAAAGAATGGTCATGTATAATTGACACCTAAAAAGAAATTTAAAATTAAAGTCTGACTATAAACCTCAAAAGAAGAGACCATCGAGCTTCTTCGAAACCCACTTTCCTGGAAGAGAAAATATTACCCCTTGTGGCGAGCGAGGAACCAGAGCCGGAGCCAGGCTGCAACCTTGCCAAAAAAATAGTAACAAACGAAGCCACCGTTTGGGTAGTGGGTGAGTTTAGTTATATAAGGCTCGTGCCCTGATGGAATCACACTCATGATATTGCAGATATGCTACTTCACTCCATTACTTAAAGAGAGTTCTTGACGCCAGTATACAATGGGTTATGTTTTATTAGCGCATGGAGAAAGACTACCTACCGGCAACAAAAAGGCCTTTACTTCTAACAAAAAGGAAAGTCGCCGGAAACGGCACACTCTGTAGCGAGTAAGGCTGAGAAAGCTATAGCGAACAAGGAAATGATACTTACTCTTTTCTTTGACGTTTAAGGAGCATTTGAAGGCGAAAACAGATACCATCTGCCACGCCCTTCTGACCAGAAACACTCTAGCTCACCTGGTTAAGTAGGTCAAAACGGCGCTGAAAGACCGGAAGATCAGTACACTAGGAGATTGTCGTTACGAGACCAGGGAGAAGAGCAGCTGTCTTCAAGGCAGTTGTTTTTCGTTATATTTCTGGTGTCTTGTGATCGATAATGTCTTCAGAAATCTAACTTGAAGGATTTTATGCACAAGCATACGCCGACGATGAACTAGTAATGATCACGGGTAAGTTCGTGAACCCTGGCTGCAAGCGGATGTAAGCCGCGACCAGGAGGAAGACAGGATTGTCGGTCAATCTCGCTCATTACCTTAGTAACCAGTAATAGGTGAAATTTGACAGACTTTAAATCTTCTACTATATATAAGACTTGCATTGGGGCAACAGACCAAATACTTGAGAGTTCCTTTAGACAACAAACTCACGTTTAAAACTCACGTAGATCAGGTAATAAGGCAACAGGCCTAATATCGCAATTGTGCCCACGATAGGTACAAGATATACGTTAAAATCCCATGTTCTTCGGTGATTTTATACTGCAGCCATACGACCGAGGGTCTCATATGGATCCGTAGTACGGTGGCCAGTTATACTAAAGGTCTGATATAAAAATGGGCTACACTACAAAGACTGGTCTGTTTGGGAACTACTAGTAATATGCTCTGAGAACAATACCTGCGGCACTTCCAAATGTTTTTCTTGGTCTACCGTAACTCCTAGTCTGGATTGAATAGTGGCGCATAAGAGGAGAAAGGATATTGGAGAGTGGCGCAATGTTCACTTAGGACAAGTCCGTCTGACGATTGCTGTGAGAATGTGGAGGAACACACAAATTTTGAGATCCAGATGTACTACAAAGGCAGCAAACTAAGGTTAAAGAAAGGCATTCGAGTAGAAATCCCGACAAGGGAAGAATGGTCAATAAACCAAATCAAGGAACTAAACGGTTTCCAGGCCTGGTACATAGATGGGTCATAGACAGAAAGTACCAGGTCCGCTGGAGTCAGAGTGTATAGCATGGAAACGAACACAGGAAAATCCTATCCACTTAGGAAACATATAACAGTTTTCTAATCGAAGGGGTTTGCTATACTTAGAATATCAAGCAAACATGAAGCTTTGGAAAGCAGTGATAGGATTTGTGTCTAGTCTGATAAACAAGCCGCCCTCAACGCAATCCAAAAATCGAGGGTCAGCTCAGCGCTAGTCCAGGAGTGCAGAGACGCATTGGACAGGCTGGCAGTATACAAGGGAGTAAGACTAAGCTGAGTTTCAGGACACCAGGGCGTCAAGGGCAATTCCATTCATTGTCGAACTAGCAAGACAAGGTTCCATTAGCCTCTCCTAGGAAGGAAACTTTATACCATATATTGTTATAATGGGGGCGTAATTTTTCTTATAAACTGGCTGCAATTTTTATTATCAATGGGGTAAACAGGAATGGAGAAGAGAGAGCGGAAAGGAAGGAGGAACCCAAAAGCAGGTGCTTAAGAGATCAACTTTAAATGGAAGCCGACTGGCACAAGCACTCAAAAAGTAGAATGACGTGGGTAATAAAAACAGAACTAAAATAAGGGAGCGCCACCTGCTTTATCCCTGACGGAAAAACTGAAAACAACGTCTAAAACCTAAAATGAAATCTCTCAAGAAAGCTATTAGTCATAGGCAACACAAAAAATATACATTAGCTGCAACCTCTGTTATACACCTAAGTTACAATAAACTCTGTATAATTTTATAATTATGCTTAATTTGCCCTTAGTTTACACTCTTAGCCCTATCAAAAGTATCTTATTCTAAACGCAAGTATTTATCCACCCTTAATAAATCTCTGACCTTTCTTTACGACCGGCAACCAAGCCGATAATCGAAAGGTACTTTCAATAACTTATTAGAGATAAAGAAAGATGGAACGATATTTTTATTGTGAGGTTATTTATCACTTTATTTAGTCTCATACTTTATTTGCTTAAATAATAGCAAAAATGTGGTATTTCGTGATTATAAAGCTGTTCCACTTACAGACTAATAATCATTATCAACATTTAGTGTAAAATTAGAATGTTGTTGTTCTCCACTGATTCTCCGGTCTAGCTATTGTACGCTCTTGCCGGTTTAATAATGTGTTTTTATCTTGTTTATAGGCGCCTATCTTTAGTTTAATGGGTCGCATCGGAGTGCTATTGGATCTTAACGGCGCGGAGCACAGGATTTAACTGTCGGGAGATGGTGTGTGTGGTTATATTTATATGGTCGGCGGGACGTTGGTATTGGCTGCGAGCCCAAGCGCAAGCCCCGCCCCTCAAGGTGAAATCTGTTAGTGCGACTTTATTGTTAACTTTTGCTCGTTTTTGGCGGTGTGAACCGCGTTTCTACCGCATTGTGTTTATGCGGTAGATTATGTTTGGTTGGGTGTTGTTTCAAGGTTTTATTATGATTTGACTTGTTTGGGAGGTTTGGTGGTTTTGTACGCGTGGAACGTTTGATGTATTAGATTTCTGAGAGTTTTAGTGTGATTTTTGTTAAGAATGGGATATGATGTTTAGAAATGAAGGTGTAAAAATAGAGATGAAGTAAAAATAATAAAATGAGAGTAAAGAAAAAAGAAGAGAAAGAGATGAGATTTGGCTGAAACTTTTAGTTTAAAATTTATAAAAAATACCCTTCCATGGGCGGTGTTCTCGCCATTTTAATAGGAACTTTCTTAGTTCCTCGTTTTGTAGGGCTTTGACCCGCTCCTTGAACTTTGTATGCTTCGTAACAATAAACTCCTCGATTGTACCGGTACGGCAGTCCTCCCGTATATCTATGTTTCTGGCATATCTCGGGGCATCTGTTATTATACGGAGTACCTTGTTTTGAAAGATTTCCAACTTTTTAAAATTTGACCTTGTTATGTTTGTTAAAACACAGGATCCGTACAACAACTTTGCCCTTATGATTTGCTTGTACAAGAGGAGCTTATTGCTAATCGACATCTTACTTTTCCTGTTCAGGAACGGGTAAAGACTCTGCACAAGGCCATTACATAAATTAATCTGCCTCTTGATATGTGATTCAAAGGTATTTTTCTTATCAAAAATTACTCCCAGGTACCCAACACTACCAAGTTGGGAATGTCACGGTCTTTTTTTTTGTGATTAATATAGCTTCCGTTTTGCTTTCATTTATTTTGATTTTCCAATCATTCGCCCATGAACAAATTTTGTCCAGGTGACTTTGGATATATGCGGTGATCCAGGTACTTACAACTGGCGAAGACACAAGTGTCGTCCGCGAACAGAGCCAACTCTGAATAATGGCTATTTTTCGGTATGTCGGCCTGATAGATGTTAAATAGGGTAGGTGAGAGTGGTGATCCCTGGGGAACTCCGGCTCTCATCTCCCTATACGGTAATGTTTTATCATTCACCTTTGAAGTGAATTTTCTTTTTTTTATGAAACTTTGTGTGAGTTTTATCAACCCTGAGGACATACCGAATTTCGCCATTTTATGTATTAAACCACCATGCCACACCCTATCGAAAGCTTTTTCGACGTCGAGTGCGATCATGGCGGTTGAATACTTCGCATTGAAGGAGTCCACAAGACTCTGTTGGATCCTCGCCAGTTGCATTTCTGTTGAAAGGCCCCGTACAAATCCGTGTTGTTCGCCGGGGATAATTTTCAATTCCACGCATTCCTCTCTCAGTCTGCTAAGTATCGCTGTTTCGAAAATTTTTCCAATTGATGGTAGCAGACTGAATGGGCGGTAGTTTTCCGGTTTTTCTGGGTTTTTCCCCGGTTTAGGTATTAGTACTATTATAGCCCTTTTCCACATTTCTGGGAAATGGCACAGGTTTAGGCATTGATTATATATAATTTTTAAATCTAAAAGTATATTATCAGGTAGCATTTTTAACATTTTATTATTTATGCCATCGTAACCAGGTGCTTTTCTATTTAGTTGGTTTTTTATTAAGTCTATAATTTCATTTAGATTTATTTTTTTGGGCTTCTAATGTTTTTAATTGGTATTTTTTTAATTGTGTCATATGATTTTTGTACTTCTGTGTTTATTTGGTTATTTTCTGGCATGTTATTGAGGTTGAATTGTTTTTCTAATGCTGTGTTAAAAACCTCGACTTTTTCTACGTCAGTATATGCTAGGCAGTCATCTTCTGCTTTTATGGGCGGGAACTCGGTTTTTGTTTTTCCTCTCAGTATCTTTGAGACTCTCCAGTAGTTTTTATGGTTTTCGTCGTCAGTGTTTAATTCTTGTAAAAAGTAATTCCACCTTTCATTTCTAAAATCAAAAACTTCATTTTTTATTCTTCTAGTTAGATTATTCGCTATTTTTTTTGTTTCTGGGTCTTTGTATAACCTTGTCTGTTTATTTAGTCTGTTTCTGGTTTTTATTAGGTTTTTTATTCTCATTGGGAAAACCAAGAGGTGGGTGTTAGGGATGGGGATTTTAGTGGTGGCGTTTTTATAAGCTGTTTTTATGGTATTTGTGATGGTTTCTACCTGAAAGTCTAATTCCTCCACGGTTAATGGAGTTGGGATAGGTGTGGTGTTTATTAAAAGTTCTTGAAAAGTTTCCCAGTTTGTTATCTCTTTATCAGGTAGAGGGGATTTGGTGAAGGATTCAGATATTGTAATAAGGATAGGTGAATGGTCAGAAGAGCTTAAGGAATCAAGGTTTTCTACTGCAATGTTATGGCTAAGGTTTTTAGTTACTGCAATATATAGTATATCTGGTGTTTGGTGATGATAATGTGTTGGTTCTGAGGGAGCTACTACCTGTATAGTGTTTCTGTCTGTGTAGTTTTCTAGTTTCTTCCCGGCATCATTTTCTGTTATGCGACCCCAGACTCTGCTTTTGGCATTCCAATCTCCAGCGGCTATTGTTGGAATGTCCTCTTTAAAAAGCTCATCTAACTGTTTAAAGTTTAATGTTTTCTTAGGTGGTTTATATACTGAGATAATTAAAACTTCTTTATTGCCAATGTAAAGTTTAATAGCCGTATTTTCTATTACCGGGTCGGTGCTTCTTTGCGGTACTTCTTGATGTACTATATTTCTTTTTATAAAAATGGCTGTGCCTCCGCCCACAACGTTTGGTCTATCATTTCTATATATTTTGTAATTTGGTATTTTAATATTTGTGTAGGGTAAAATTAGAATATAATTCGAAATAGGCCTATTTTACCCAACCCAACCCAAAACAATCCAATCCAATTCAGTTGAGCCCACTACACTAA